>NC_056733.1:1476574405-1476694405 GCF_019279795.1 Protopterus annectens | reverse complement strand
TAAGCATAGCCATGCATCCCAAATTTCTGACAATTCTGATACCCTTAATAAATGTAAGCAGGGGGTTTGGGAGATGAAACATCTACAAGCAGGGGCCTGGGAGATGAACCATTTACAGGTTGCCTGTGTCCATTACAGACATAGGTGCCAAACTAGGGAATGTTAAAAAGTGTTTCTGATTTTAAGAATTTATTTCACTACCATTTTTGGTTTTGCTCAGAATTTTTGAGCAAAGAAGTTAAGAGTTATACTATCTGGTGTCCTGCTAGCATTTATAAAACTCCCTGAAAGAGAAAACCATCTCTTAAGATCAGGAGCACCTGCTCTTCTTAAAATCCCAGGTAAACGCTGAATCACTTGCTCTAAGCTGCCAATTTCTTGCTCCTGAATTGCTCACTTTCATTCACTGATAACTAAACGTTATCCTAACAGGGCTGTATCATAACTCTCGTTTAGGATAAAATGAAAAACAAAAGAATGAATGATTTTTTTTCTCATTTTCTTTCAACCAACAGCAGCTTTTGAAGGGCCCTATACAGCCAAAGATGACCAGGAAGATCCTCCAGGTTGTGAATATTGCTGATAACCAACATTGGTTGTGATGTTATTTTCACTGGACAGAGCGTCCACCAGCACGATTTAACTATGCCCGCAGCACTATTGCAGTGATAAACCATTTAACGACATTATGAAGCTTAACACTTGACAAAACAATCTCAGTGCAACCACAGATATCTTTGAATTTTAAAGAAATGGTGCCAGTACTTACATTCTTCATCCATCCATCTTTCGTTTTTCCATGGACAATCATCTTGAGCCAAGGATAAGAGCACTGGGTGGCTAGCCCTGCCACTGTTGTTCATTCGTACCTCTCACACCTATGGCCAATTTAGAGTATCCAATCCACCTACTGCATATCTTTGGAATGTGGGAAGAAACTAAAGCATCCAGAGAAAACCCACACAAACACAGGAAGGACATGCAGACTCCACACAAAAGGCACTCCAGCAGAGAACTGAACTGGAGAATCTCTTGCTATTAAGCGACAATGTTATCCTCTATGCTGCCCTTCAGATTCTACATCAAGTAAGTATTACCCACCTGATTTATTAAATGCACAAGACTGCTGTACTAACTTTTTCTGGTTTGATAAATGCAGCAAAATATCAAAAGAAGAAAACTTGTGGTTGGCCCTCAGTAACTGCTACATTTGCTGGTGCCTAAAACAGGCTATAAATGGTGATACTCTGACTTTACACATTCTTGCACTGCTTTCAGTGGCAGCAAGAACAAATGACCTTTCCTGGGAGAAGCAGAAGTCATACTCCCGTTGCCTACTCCAAATCACCGCAGGAACATTTCTGCAGCACCAGCTCCTGGGGCAAGCCGATTCATTTTCTCACTCTCTCCACTTACTCCAGGTGACTGCAAACAGCTCTGGATGTCAACGAAAGCTGCTTGGTTGTGACAGTGAGGGTTTTTCCCCCAATTCCCTCCAATTCATATTTTCAAGCTATGGTTTGCTAGAGAAGCAGTTCATCAGGTCAGCAAGGATAGTTCTTACAAATCATTAACACTACCTCTCTGCAAAACTAGTGACGGCAACGCTGTTTCTTTCCACATCTCATTACTTTTCCTAGGTACCTTCAGTGGCAGCTAGGGCAGATCCTATTTGTTGGCATCCAACACTACTCTCCACTTCTAATTGCAGCACATCTCTCTCTCTCTCTTAGTTGCTAAACTTAGAACCTTAACAATACCATCCCTCTTTTACTTACTCATACAAGAGTACAATAATCTACCTTAACTAGAAGCAGTAGGAAAATTATTCCTACTGTAAAAAAATCTCCTAAACTACAATTTGTTTCTTACCTCAAACAGAATGCATAAGCCTAATGTAAAATGCCATAAAAAAAATCATACAAACATGCCGCTAGATTGCTACTTACCAAACTGCTAGACTATCAGCAGCCCTTTTGACCACTGACTCTCTTCCCCATTAACCCATCAATAATAATATTAATAAACCAGTCTTATCACCCCCTACACTTTACCAAACAATCACTTGGAGTAACTAACAGCAAACTATACTAATCTTTCTCTAAAAGATTACCATGTTCAAATTATCTTCCTACAAAATTACATTGACTCGTATTTCCTTTTTTAAAAAAATGCGTCACTATTTGTTGTTTAGATACTTAGGTGGAATGCCTGGGGTGAATTTACGGTTACCCATCCAATTGTCTGATTGTGTTTGAAGAGGGCCAATGAGGTGCTCTGTTTGACATGAAGTGGAAGTCTGTTCCAAAGGTGTGGTAACCTCAGAGACAAATTTGTCCCTCCAACGGGTTCTATTAATGTCACATACCAGGTTAAGATCTTTAGAGTGAGTAACCAGTGTACCATTTGACTTACGGATATGCAGCATTTCCAATAAAGCAGGGTCAGAGATTGCCTTGTATGCAAAGCAGAGATCGCCTCTGAGTAGTTTGTATGAAACAGAATAAAATGACAGGGATTTCAGACAATCCACATAAGACTGATGCTGAAGACCTTGAATTTTCCTTGTGAGGAACCTTTACGGTCTCTCCAATTGCTGCAGGTGCTTGGAAAGGTACATACCAAAAGGGGCATTATACTCAATTACTGGGCTGATGAGAGAGTACAGGGATGTTATAACTTATTTTTTTCTGGAGGCAATGCTCTTACTTATGAGATGATCAATATAGAATGCACTTCTTACCACTGTGGAGACATGGTGGTCAAAGGTAAGGTTGCTGTCAACCTGTGTTCCCAAGTCTCTCACCATTAAGTGCATACTTAAAGGTGTTGCTACTGATGTGGTAGTTAGCAGGGATATCACTCTTACCGAAAGGGATGCCAATACATTTTTTTGCACCGAGTTTAAGGGCGAGACTTTGGCACCAAGCATTTGTGTTGGACTCTCTTGTAGGATGTTGACATCATTTGGAGATTCTATGACTGCTCCTAGTTTTCAGTCATCAGCAAACTTGGTCAGCCACAGACCTTTTAGTTTTTGCTTGTCCTTCGGAAAAATACATTCCAAATAGATGTCCCAGGGTTGATCCCTGTGGAACACTACTGG
Source organism: Protopterus annectens (assembly GCF_019279795.1). Classification (NCBI taxonomy): domain Eukaryota; kingdom Metazoa; phylum Chordata; order Ceratodontiformes; family Protopteridae; genus Protopterus; species Protopterus annectens. Next base: position 1,476,691,299 of record NC_056733.1, on the reverse strand, counting down.
TTACAGGTCTGCTGTTGGAGGTGGACTCCCCTATGTTGACTGTATGGGTTCTATCAGTGAGCCAGTTAGCAATCCATCTAACAATATAAGGGTTGATACCTATTTTTTTTTTTTAAACTTCTCCAAACATTTTGGGTTTCTAATACCATGACAGGAATGGACCCCATTCCTAAGTCAAAGTATGATTAAAGTTCATGAAATCAGTACTGTTTCAATCTTTGATGTCAGCCAGAACTGCTCCTAGCAGCACTTACAATGTGCCCAGTAATAACTCCTGCAATTCGTACAGAGCTGCATGCACCAGTAACATACCTAAATATGATGGTCAATTCTTTTTTATAAGACCCATAGCTCCTACTACTATTGGAACTGTCTGGGTATCTTTCATCCACATTGCTCTCGGTTCTGCCTGTAAATCATTATATTTTATGACTTTGTGTCTCTCTGCATGCAAGACAATGCAGTCACTGGGTGCAGCGACTTCAATTATCAAAGCTAGCTTTGTCTTCTTTTCATGGACCACTATAGCTGGTTTTCTCAGATCTATCTTTTGAACTGTTGGTAAAGGGTGATCCCATTTGATGTAAACGTCATTTTCTATGACACTTTGTCTCATGTTTCCAATGTTTTTTAGCTACTTATTATAATTGCATTATAATGTTTGCACAATTCCCACTGCAACAGTCTTGCCACATTATTATGCCTTTCATTATAGTCCTTCTGCCAATACTATTTCACAACTAGCAACAAGGTGTGCAACTGTTTCCAATTCTGGTTTACAAAACCTACATTTGTCTGTTTCTCCCACAAGTTCAATGGACTTTGTAAACCATCGTGTACGTAGTCCACTATCGGGCCACCAATATTAACCTTTCATCTTGTGGTATCAATTCACTTCTCCATTCCTGTGTCCAATCCTGATCAACATGAGGTTGTTCCAGGAATTTTCTACACTTGCAACGCCATTTATGCATTTTCCACATTTCTTGCCTTCTTATCTGATCCTTCACCTTACATTCTTTCTTTTGTTTTTTGGCATCTTCAGTTGCTGCCTGATTTTAATCTACTTCTGGTTTGATTTCCATTTCCACTTGACGCCAATATGCTTCTGCTAGTTTAAGCAGGGATGTCATCTTTGATTTAGTCTCCTCATGTTTCAACACTTTCACTATGTTTGGGTCTTGTGATAACAGCAGATATGTTTGCAGTCCTACGACTGCAGATCTATACATGTAATCAATTTCAAGGAGGCCCATACCTCCATCAGAAAGTACAGCTGTGTACACTTACCATAAATGCAGGTGTTCGAGTTTATTCACTGCTGCAGTCATCACATTTGGGTTATCTGGGTATTATAATGAGCTGAAATGGCAGAGGTATGAATTTTAATTACAGAGCTGGGTGCTGGAGGTAAAGTGTCTGGGGTAAGGCTAAATTCCAAGAAAGCATCATCTACAATGTCCAGAACTGGAGGGACAGCTAAAAAGGCCTGTGTTGAGGTAGGAGTAAGAATTCCCTAAGTCTTTTTTTTGGACTCTCAGTAATCCTGGCTTTTCCAGCGGCAATGCTCCCTAAGAGTATGCAAGGTTTCACAGAAAGAAAAATCTTCTGGAGGGGAAGCAGAGGGAATGGAATCCTCTGCATCAGAATCCTCATAAGTAGATAAGGGCAAATCCTGGTAATCAGAAGGAGCAGAAATATCAGATTCCTGATCAGAAAAATCAGAAAGAAAATCAGTTCTAGGTCTCTTAGAGGGGGAAGGCTGGCTTCCCCTAATTAAGGTAATAAGGTCTTCAGCCATTCTAAGCATTTGTTTTTGAGGCATATGGGCCTAAGCCTGCAGTTTGGTCATCGGTTTTCTAGGCGTAGTGCGAGTTTTTGGCTTGGATGAAACTATAGCATCAGTTGAATATGAATGTCTGTAGGTCTGAATACACCCTCAGAAGCCGGTGCCTGCACAGTGGCTCCGGACCCACCCAAGGTAAAGACATCCGCAGGTTCCATAGTCAAAGAAGCATCTTGCAGCATACTGGACTCTGAGTAGAGGCCTGCGAATCTGAAGTAGCAGGTATCAGGGGATGCGAAAGCACCTCACTGAGTAGTGGCGGACTGGCAACTAGCTTAACGGAAGCGTCATTGGCAGTTTTGGACCTATGCGGTCTGTCTCTGCCTTTATTTGTGTTTGTGTCTTTTGGCTTTTCCCGGTTAGGGGTTGCCACAGCGGAACTCTGGTCCGCTAATGATTGGTAGTGGATTTTTACATACCGGGTTAGCAGCCTTGACGCACAACCTTCAACGATGGCACGCCCCATTCACGTATGCCTCCACACAGAAGACGCTCTAGCTGAGAATCGAACGGGATAACGTCTTGCTATGAGGCGACAACGCTACTGCAGCACCACCACTGCCTTATGTTTTTTCGGAAGATCGGTAGTCGGATGGCTTAACTAAGCCATTTCGGAGTACACAGATTGAGTACGAAAGTAATTGGCTGCAAAAATGCCCGATGATGAATAGTTCGGGCGTTGAACAAGGCACAAAACTGACAGCGAGAGACATTGTGGTCTGGGCCTAAACAGGGGATGCAGTAAGAATGAAAATCTCTATGAGGTATTTCCTTTCCACAGGTAAGACAACTGTTAACTTTTACTGACATCAGTTAGAGCAAGAAAAAAGATCCCCAATGGAGTACTTATCTTTTTTGAAGACTTCGGGTCTGAAACTCGAAAATGAAAATTTCAGGAGTCAGCCAACCGGCACTTGCGAACTGCTTCTGCTTTGGGCTCCGCACGACAAGAAAGACTGATGTCATCTGCATGTTTTATACTCCTAACAACCTGACGTCAAGAAAGAAGCGACAGCATCTGACGCAGAAATCTGAATACTCTGGTATTTAGGCTGGCTGAGGGCTACCTGCAGGCAGATAACCCAAATGTGATGACTGCAACAGTGAAACATGAAGAATATCAGGGAATATATAATCCGGGTATACAATGATTTTTATAAATCATCTGATGAGCATGAAGCATCCTTCTTTCCTGTCTAATCTATCCAACACCTTTTGGGGCAACTCACTCCAAAACTGTAAGTTAGCAAAGAAAGAACAAATCGGTTTAAAGCTTGAACTTTGCTCCTGGATGTCAACGCTGTTTTCAGGATTAATTTAAGTCTTCTAAAATATTCCTTACTGAGTTTTATTTGCATTTGTTCATCAATTCCCAAATATTTATACACTCCCTCTTGTTCAAGTTCTTTTATATGATATTCTTGTCCCAAGCTGATGTTTTCTTGGTGCGGCAGCTTTCCTACTTTAAAGATTGCTTTTGCACATTTATAAAGACCAAAGGCCATTCTTATATCATCTGAAAAAGTTGTGACTACTTGCAGCTGTGCTTTCAGTTCCTCATCTGATGAGCTGTACAGTTTTAAATCATCGACAAAGAGAAGATGAGAAAAATCTTTACTCTTTGTTGCTTTCTGGGTGCCAAATTATAGCCGAGACCTAATCTGTTAAGCAGACAGCATAATGGGTTAAGAGAAGGCGAAAGAGCAGAGGTGACAGTCACCCTGGAATATCCCCCCTTTGAATTTTTATCCCTGGAATAATAATTTGCCCTTTATCATGGCTTAACTCAAAGTGGTCTGACACTGTCTCATGGTCACTGTGATGCAGTTTAGTAGTGTAGGGTGTTATCTTATACATTTATAAGCACTCTTATTCATGAGTATGGGATACTATCAAATGCTTTTTTGTAGTCTATCCATGTCATACTTAGATTCTTCCCCTTTTGACAATTCTCCACTGTGACGTTTAACAACAAATGATTCTTTGTTGCATATGACTTTCTTTTATTATCCTTTTGTTCTATCACCATAATTGAGTTTTCTTTTAAATGATTATAAACTCAGTCCACATGAATTCCAGTGTATAGTTTATACATTGTCAGAAGGCAAGCTATTGGTCTATAGTTTTTAGGGTAGCTTGCAGGTTCACTCTTAAGTAGGAGCATTGTTTTTCATGTTGTTAGCCAGGCTGGTGTCTGTTCGGGGTGCACACACAAATAGTTCTTACTCATGGCTAAATCTTTGTGCAAAGATGTTAATACTTTTAGCCAGAAGTTAGGTACTGCATCTGGGCCTAGGGTTTTCCCAATTAGAGGCTTTTCTTAACTTTGTTTTTCAGTCTCTCTGGCCATTACTTCATCCCATTTCCTATCCTGTACATTTGAACTTCTTATTCTTACTTTTATTTCTATCCATTTAGCATCTTTGTTCATGCTCCACAGGATCTTCAAAAATATTTCTCCAAAATGTATCTATTTCTTCTTTTTTGGTGGTCTTTCAATTTCTTTTACCTTCTTTCCCAATTCTCTATAAAATGCTATTGGGTCATCAATAAATTGCTTATTTGGTTCATACGTAGTTACTAGTATCGGCCCAAGGGCCTACGTAAGGCTAGCCAGCAAGGTACCATAGCTTACGCCACCCAAGAAAGTTATTTTCCTGTGCCACTGTCCAGCAGAAGTGATCCCCGGGGTGTATTTCCTATTTCCCATCCACTCATCAAGATTTTTCTTGAAGAGTGCTAATGAAGAACTTTGCTTGACATAGATGGGTAGCTTGTTCCAGAGTAGAGGAAGACTCTGGGACAGGAATCTATCCCCTCCAGCGTGTCCTATTTACTGTGGTGACAATGTTTAGTTCCCTAGAAAGTGTAGCTTGGAGGGATTGGGATTTCTTTAGGTGTAGCATGTCCAACAGCTCTGGGTTTGACATAGCTTTATATGTTAGGCAGAGATCACCTCAGAGTAGACGATATGCTACAGAGTAAAGCTGGAGATTTTTAAGGCAGTTAGTGTAGGGCATTTGTTTGAGGCCAGTACTCCTCTTTGTGAGGTACTTCTATGGCCTTTCCAGCTGCTGCAGATGTCTTGTGAGGTACATTCCAAAAGAGGCGTTGTACTCTATAATGGGTCTAATGAGTGACGAGTAGAGGGGAACAATGACCTCTTTTTTCCTGGATGAGAACCCTTTTATGATGAGGTGTGCCATGTAGGAGGACTTCCTGACTACTGTGGCAATGTGACTATCAAAGGAGAGACTACTGTCCACCTGGGTCCCACAGACTCTTATCACGCATTCGGTGTTAAGTAGATTGCTGCCTATGTGGTAGTTCATGGGTACAGAGGTTTTACCAAAGGGGATGACACTGCAATTTTTGGCATTGAGCTTGAGGCCATGGCTCTGACAGCAGGCATCTGTCTCAGTGAGGCCCTTCTGTAGGATGTCCACATCATTTGGGGACTTGACTATGGTTCTTAGTTTGCAGTCATCTGTGAACTTATTCAGCCAGTGGCCTTCTGTGTTAGCCTGTACTTCAGAGAAGAAGATACCAAACAGGAGAAGTCCCAGGATGGAACCTTGTAGGACTCCACGTGTCACTGCCTTGAGGTCAGATTTGGAGTCTGCAACTTTTGCAGTGTGGGTTCTGTCAGTGAGCTAGTTGGCAACCCATCTTGTAACATAGGGATTTATACCTAGTTTAGTGAGTTTAGCTATAATTCCAGAATGGGGGATGGTGTTGAGAGCCTTGGCATGGTCAAGATAGGCTGTGTGAACCACCTTACCCTCATCCACGGCTTTGACGACTGCCTCAAAGAAGGTTCAGGAGGCATGATCTGCCTTTCACAAACCCGAACTGGGTGGAATCCAGAGTTTGGAGGTTACCAATGTCTTTGTTTATGAGTTCCATGATGATACGTTCCATGGCCTTGCAGACCATGCTCATCAGGCTAATAGGTCGATAGTTCCCAGGATTAGTGGTGGCTCCCCCTTTGTGGAGTGGGATAACTGTTGCTGTGCACCATTCAGTGGGCACAAAGCCTGATGCAAGGCTATTATTGAACATGGTGCTTAAGTGGGGAGCCAGTTCATTCTGACGTTCATGTAAAACGCAGCCTGGGATGTTGTCCGGTCCCATGGATGCTGTGTTTTTGGCTTTAGAGAGTGTAGCTTTTACCTGCATAGTTGTGATTACAGGGACTCTGCATTCTTCCTGTATAGATATGGGCCCTTTAGGGGGTGAGAGGGGGGTAAAGTTTGCACTGAACCGATCTGCCAGGATGTTGGCAATATCAGTTGGTTCTGTAATATTCATGCCTTTGTGCTGTAACTCAGAGCAGATCTGGGTGTTGCCATCTAGATTCTTGACATAGCTATAGAATGCTTTGTGGTTGTCCTTGGATTTAGTGGTGATTTTGTTTTCATAACTAGCTTTGGAGGATCTTATAAGGGATCTCAGCTTCTTACTGTGGCTGACCAGGGAACTCCTCCACTCATGGGATTTTACTCTCTTTTGCAACCGTTTCTTCCTTCTGTTGTACAGTTTGTTTATGGCAGGGGACCACCAGATTGGCTTCCTTTTTTTTTTGGAGGATAGCATCTTGGTTCTGTTTGGGATAGCATGATCCATGCACTCGTGTAAGTGTTTACAGAGTGCATTTGTGTAGGATTCAGCAGTTGTAACTGTATTGTCCATCTGCATGGGTGTCATGAAGTTCACCACTTCTGCCTTAAGAAGCATGAAGTTGGCTTTGGAGAAATTTTTTACTGTGGTTTCCTTAATGGGGGGTGGGGGCGGGATGTGGATATCAAGGGTGATAAGCCTATGGTCGGATCGGCCCAATGAGGAGTTGACTTCAGGTGTGGAACACTGGTCACTCATGTTGGTAATGACTAGGTCTAGGATATTGTTGCCCCTGGTGGGGGTGTGGATAAGTTGATCTAGGGCATTGGAGTTTATGAATTCAAGAAAGCTTTGAGCTAAGAAGTTGGTACACGAGTAGTTTTCCCAGTTAATGGTGGGGTAGTTGAAGTCGCCCATTTTTAGGGTGTTTGGTTGAACCCTAATATTTTCCAGTACATCAGTTTATCTTCTAAGTTTTTCTGCCTGTGCTAATATTTTTAGTTTATTTGTGATAGTGCATACTACATCCTGATCGTTAAACCATTCACTGCTTTTATCACATCCATCTTTGAGTAGTTTTCTTGATCTACTCCCTCTCCTGTACTCTTCTAACAGTGACATTTCTTGTCTTAATTGCTTTATAGTTTTCTCTTTTCAAAAGTTTCATGATGACATTCGATTTCCCTCCTTTCTTTCCCTTACTACCCTGTGTTTTGTGGTAGGACTCTATTTTGGCTGCACAATAATGTATCCTGTTTACTTCTGTTACATTGCATGAATCTCTATGGACAATCCTAATTACTGTGTTCATTTGTTTCATCAAACGTCTAACTTTTTGGGTTTTACTGACTTTCTGCAGTCTATTTATATCATTGATCTTATGTCTATCCATCTCTATTAAATCAAACAACTCTTCTCTTAGATCATTTTCTCCTAAACTGAGGGCACATTCTTTGTTCACCATTTCCTGTGGGCATTCTATAGAAAGTTCCAGAGCTTCTTCCTGTGCCACATTCTCTTCAGCTTCATCCTGTATCATCTGTTGCTCATTCATATGGGAACTCACAGGCTTATCACTCCATGACTGACTTTGTCAGAGTTGCCAGAGTTTGCTGTACAGCTCCAACTGAAACTTTGTACTGGTTTCCTATGGGAGGTTCCAAAGTACCTTTATATGGCAACTGATTAGATGCTTCCTGCTCCACTGGTTTCTCCTTAATTTGGGTGTCCATTGCTCTGTCATGTTGTATTGTTATCAGAGTTAAATTTTCTACTTGAAACCCTTCACTTTGTAGGTACTCCATAACCTCAGTTTATTTCTTTAACCTCTCCATTACCAAATCCTCTTTTCTACTTTTCCTCTTTCTTATTTCTTGTATTGTAAAATGTTCCATATCTGGATGCCTTTGCCTATATTTCTTTTCAAATATCTTTGGTGCTGCTCTTTTTGCATCGATTAGTTTTGCCTTCTCCTTTGCATAAATACTGCACCATATGAAATCTTTTTCCTTCCCATGTCCATATTTCTTCTTCAGATGTCTCCTGCTCCTCGTTTCTCCTTACTGAAGGGACTAGTTGTTCCATCATGCTGTGATATGACCTGTGTTAGACTTTCTACACTGAAACCCTCACTTTGCAAATATTCCATAACTTTAGCTATTTATTTTTTAACATCTACTTGACTAATCTTCTGTTCTATATTCCCTCTTTGTGATCTTATTTTTTATTGTGAAAGTTTCCATTTCTGGATACCTTTGCCTGTATTTCTCTTCAGATATCTTTGGGGCTGCCTTTTTTGTGTTGATTAATTTGGCTTTCTCCTTTGCATACATATTGCACCATATCAGATCTCTCTCTTTCCCATGTCCGCATTTCTTTTTTATACCTTTCAAATGTCTCTAAATTTTGTTCTTTAAATTTTTGCACTCCTCAGTTGCTTATTTTTTTCAAACGTCACAAGTTTTCTTGGTCTATATAGTGTTTTTCATGGTCTGTTGTATTAATGAACACAAATTTTTATTTGAAGCTTCTGACAGTTTTTCTTGTGGAAGGTATTTTTCTTTCCTCTAATTTCTCTGTCTTTTTGTACATCTTTTGTCTAGAAATTCTTGGCTTCTTGCATAATAGTAACAACACAATTTTTTCTTATCCATAATAGTCCACTCTGGCTGTATGGCTCTTTTTTGGCCTAACAGTTTTTGTGATTTTTCTGAAATGTTACTTCATTCTGCAACGGGGGGGGCATCCTCCCCCTACGCCTGGCCTAGCCCCATTGTAGGAATACTTATATGTCTTGAGGATTCTACACTGTCATTTTTTCCAGTCCTGGCACCATTGCACCTACCAGGATTAGGCACTTTTTTTAGCTAGTTGTGTGAGTTTGTCAATGATGCCTGACTGGAGGATAGCTTCAAATGCCTTGGCTAAGTCTAGGTAGGCTGTATGCACAGATTTCCCCTCTTCCAGGGCCTTAGTGACTCTCTCAGAGAAGTCCACCAGGTTTAACAGGTATGATCCCCCTTTGACAAATCCAAACTGAGTAGGGTCAAGTGTTTGGAGATTACCTATATCTTTGTTGATAAGGTCCATGATGATTCGGTCCATGGCCTTGCAGATAAGGCTAATAGGTCTACAGAACTCGGGATCAGTGGAATCACCACCTTTGTGCAAGAGAATAATGGTGGTCATTTTCCATTCAGCTGGGATGAAACCAGTGCTTAAGACTATGACTGAAGTGAGTACCCCAATGCTGTTACTAATTCTTGTTGGAGCCCATGTAGGATGCAACTTGGGATGTTATCAGGTCCCACAGATGCTGTCTTTTTGGGCTTACAGAGGGAATTTATGAGCTGCTCTTTAGAGATACAAGGTAGGGGACAAGTGGCAGGGATATCATGGGGTAGGTGTGGCGGGGACAGGGGAGTGAAGTTTTCACAGAACCTGTTGGCCAGCAGGTTAGTTATGTCCACAGGCTCAATATATGTGGTGTTATTAACTACCAGTTCAGCACAAATCTCGGCCTTTCCTTTTAGATTACAGATGTAACTGCAGAAAGTACAGTTGTGTACACTTAGCATAAATGTAGAAGTTTGAGTGTATTCACTGTTGCAGTCATCACATTTGGGTTATCTGCCTGCAGGTAGCCCTCAGCCAGCCTGAATACCAGAGTCTTCGGATTTCTGCATTGGATGCTGTAGCTTCTTCCATGATGCCAGGTCGTCAGCGGTATAAAACATGCAGCCGATGCCATTACATCAGTTTTTCTTGCCCCAGATGTCAGGTGCCCCCACAATGGGAAGCAATTATATGGTAAGGAACACCCCCAGCAAAAAGCAAATACACATGATATAATATATACCAAACAAAAAGGAAAGGTAGAGCCAAGAGAAGTCTGGGGGTTGGAGGGAGGGGTAACCAGGACTGCAACAGTGAATACACTCGAACATCTACATTTATGGTAAGTGTACACAACTGTACTATGTTCTTCATGTTTCACTGTTGCAGTCATCACATTTGGGTTGATTCCCAAAGCTAAGGAAGGGTGGAAGCAGTTAAAGAGCATTGGGGCTAGCAATCAGGCCCTGTAAGACTGCTGTGGCAAGTCCAGCTCTGGATTTAGAAAAGATATGCAGGTGGTAATGCTTGGTGAAAGTATGTACAGAGCTCCAGGTGGCAGCTTCCAGGATGTCCCTGGTAGGGACTCCTCTGAGAAATTCTGTAGAGGTAGATGCAGCCCTGGTAAAATGTTATCTTATTCCCCTGTGGGGTAGGTTTTCCATAGTGCTTGTAGCAGAAATGGATGCAATGGGCTATCCACTTGTAAATGGTTTGCTTTGAAATGGCCTTCCCCTCTGCCCCTGCAGCAAAACTAACTAGCAGCTGGTCAGACTTTCTGAGAGGCTTAGTTCTGTCCAAGTAGAATCTAAGCTGTCTGTGCACATCCAGAGAATGCAGTATCCTTTCCCCCTTATTTTGAGGATTAGGGGAAACAATAGGCAACTGAATGGACTGGTTTAGAGCCACACTAGACACCACCTTGGACATAAAGGATGGATTAGTCCTGAAGGAAACCCTGTCCACATGGAAAATAATGAAGGGTTCCACTGCCATGAGGGCCTGCAGTTCAGACACTCTTCTTGCTGAAGTGATGGCTAGAAGAAAGGCTGTTTTCCAGGAAAGGAATTTCAGTTCTGCTGTAGCAGCTGGTTCGAAGGGTGGAAGAGTGAGTTTTTCCAATACAAAGTTAAGGTCCCAGGCTGGAGTGGGGGCCTTAAATGTTTGGCCCTCTAAGGAATTGCTTTAGCAGGAGATGAGAGAAGATGGGTGGCTCGTTATTATAATGAGCTGAAATGGCAGAGGCATGAATTTTAATTACAGAGAAAGATAGGCCCTTGTGCAGCATTTCTGTTAAATAATCTGGAATACGGGGTAAGATGGGCACTGTTGTGCTCCCCCTCTCCTGAGCCTGGCTCCAGGAACAGTATCTTTTCCACTTTTCTGAATAGGATTTTCTAGTACTAGGCCTCCTTGCCTCAAGAATGACATCCAACACCTGCTTGCTGTGGGTTGCTAGGGGTGAGCTCAGGGAATTAGCCAGGCTGTAAAGTTCAGGGTTTGAAGCTGAGGGTGCAGAATCTGGCCCACCTGCTGGGACAGCAGGGAGGGGGTCCATGGCAGGTGCCATGGTTGTAGCCCAGTCAGACTGCGCAAAAGGGGATACCAGTGCTGGCGTGGCCAGTCTGAGGAAATCAGTATTGTCCTCAGCTTGTTCTGTTTGATCTTTAGCAGAACCTTCGAGAGGAGAGGCAGAGGGGGAAATGCATAAATTGAGTGGCTTTCCCAGGGTAATGACAGGACATCCACTTTCCAAGCTCGACTGTAGAGAGTTCTGGTGCAGAATTTGTTCAGTTGGTAGTTCTAAGGGGAGGCAAACAGGTCTACATCTGGTGTCCTCCATTCGTTCCTCGAGAGCTTAAATATTTTGGGTTCCAGTTTCCATTCGTGTGGGTCCATGAGATTTCTGCTTAAGTCATCTGGCAGTGAATTTAGCTGCCTGGCAGGAAATGAGCTTGCAGGTTTACTTGGTAGTTCAAGGCTGTGTTCCACAGAGCCATGGTTAGTCTTCAGAGTGGGTAGGAATGGGTTCCCCCTGCTTATTTATGTACCACATAACTGTGGTGTTGTCTGTCTTTACCAGTAGTTGTCCTGGAAGAATAAGGTCTTTGAAGGCTGTCAAAGAATTCTGTACAGCTAACATTTCTTTTTGATTGATATGCAGGTGCATCTGTTTGGGGTTCATTTGCCCTGAAAGCACTGCCCTGCCATGTGAGCCCCCCATGCATAGTCTGATGCATCTGTTAGGGTTTGGGCGGTAAGGGGTAGAGTGAAAGGGAGTCCCTTGTTATGGTAGCAGGCCTCTGCCCACCAAAGGAACTCGGTCCTTAGACAAGGAATGATAGGAATCATTGTTTCTAGGTCCTGAGAATATTGACACCATAGACTTTTCAGATACCACTGACGTTTCCTCATATGCAGTCTTGCATATGGAATTAACAAAATGCAAGAGGCCATGAACCCCAGGGCTTGCAGGATCTTCCTTGTAGAGAGCTGGGTTTATGTGGCCAGTAGGTTGAGTAGGTTGTCAAATAAAATTGTTTCTCTGGAGTGAGGAATGCCATCTGGGAAGTTGTGTTCAAGCTTCCTCCCAGGAATACGACCTGTTCATAGGTTCCATAGGTTCATACTAGGCTATCTGCCCTGGGGCATTTATAAGCCTAGCCCTATTGTGTTTGGCTTATGCCACCCCTTGATTTGAGTATACTGTGCCCTTTTTAAAGTTTAGTTTACTGTGCCTCTGTCTAATAGTGACACGGAAGTAATCCCCGGGACAAACCTACGATCCCCCATCCACTCATCAAGATTCTTCTTGAAGAGAGTCAGTGAAGTGCTCTGCCTAACATGAATTGGAATTCTATTCCAGAGCGAAGGGAGCCTCTGGGTTATGAATCTGTCCCTCCAGCATGTTCTATTTATTTCTGTGCTGAGGTTCAAGTCCCTCGAGCATGGCTCTAAGGGATTTAGATTTACTGAGGTGGAGCATGTCCATTAATTCTGGGTTGGACATAGCTTTATATGTCAGGCATAGATCGCCTCAAGTAGGCGGTATGCAACTGAGTAGAGCTGGAGTTTTTAACTGAGCAGCATATGGCATCTGTTTGAGTCCCTTGATCCTCCTGGTGAGGTACTTTTGGGGTCTTTCTAATTGCTGCAGGTGTCGGGTAAGGTACATCCCAAAGGGGCATTGTATTCTATGATGGGCCTGATGAGGGATGAATAAAGGGCATGATTACCTCTCTTGATCTAGATGTGAATCCTTTCATGATGAGGTGGGCTATGTAGAAGGTCTTTCTAACCACTTTGGCAATGTGGTTGTCAAAGGAGAGATTGCTATCAACTTGGGTCTCCAGATCCCTAATTACTTTCTCTGTACTTAATGGGTTACCACCTATGTGGTAATTTGTGGGCACATTGTTTTTGCCAAAGGGTATGACTATACACTTTTTGGCATTTAGCTTTAGACCATGGCTCTGGCACCAGTTATCCGTCTCTGCGAGACCTTTTTGAAGGATGTTTGTGTCAGCTGGAGAGTCAATTATGGCGCCCAGTTTGCAGTCATCGGCGAACTTGGTGAGCCATAGTCCTCCCACGTTGGCCTGTACCTCAGAAAAGTAAATACCGAACAAGAGAGGTCCCAGGACAGAACCTTGTGGGACGCCACTTGTGACCAGTCTCGAGTCTAACATGGCTCCAGCAACTCTCACTCTGTGGGTTCTGTCTTTGAGCCAGTTTGCGACCCATCTTGTGACATAGGGGTTTATATTTAGGCTGGACAGCTTATCTATGATGCCCGAGTGGGGTATTGTGTCAAATGCCTTTGCGAGGTCCAGATAGGCTGTGTGGACTACCTTCCCTTCATCTATGGTCTTGGTGACTGTTTCGAAGAAGTCGACCAGGTTCAAAAGGCAGGATCTGCCCTTGATGAAGCCAAATTGGGTAGGATCTAGTGTCTGTAGGTCCCCAATGTCTTTGTTTATGAGTTCCATGATGATCATCTCCATAGCATTGCAGACTAGGCTAGTCAGGCTTATGGGGCAATAGTTTCCAGGGTCCGCAGAGGTGCCACCTTTGTGGAGTGGGGCCACTGTTGCTGTACGCCATTCTTTGGGCACATATCCTGTAGTGAGGCTGAGACTGTACAGCAGTTTTACTTGAGGGATTAGTTCTTCTTGGAGTTCATGTAGGACGCAACCTGGGACGCCATTTGGTCCCATGGAAGCAGTGTTTTTTGCTTTGGAGAGGGCGGCCTTCACCTCAGCATCAGAGATGTTTGGGAGGCTGCACTCTGCCGGGATTGATACTTGCTCTTTTTGGGGGGAGGGGGTGGAGAAGTTTGCACTGAACCTGTCTGCCAGGATATTGGTGATGTCTGTGGGTTCAGTGTATTTTTTGTCGTTTAGAATCAACTCAGAACAAGTCTGGGAGTTGCATCCCAGGTTCCTAACATAACTGAAAAAAGCCTTATGATTGTCTTTAGTGTCCTGTGCAATTTTTCTCTCGAAGCTGGCCTTGGAGGATTTTATGAGGGATCGTAATTTTTGCTAGTACTGATCAGAGATGCCTTCCCTTTTAGGGATTTTGCTCTATCATGTAGTAGCTTCCTCCTTCTGTTGTACAGTTTATTTATGGCTGGGGTCCACCAGACTGGACGCCTGCCTTTGGATGATTGGGTCTTGATTTTGTTTGGGATAGCATGATCCATGCATTCCTGGAGATGTCCGTAGAATGCGTTTACATAGGATTCTGCAGTTTGGGCCGTAGTTTCCACTGGCTCTGGGGCCTTGAAGGATTCCACTTCGGTTTTGAGAAGTGTGAAGTTCGCTTTTGAGAAGTTTTTCACTGTGGTTTTCTGGGCTGGGGTGGGGTCGGGATGTGGATATCCAGTGAAATTAATTTATGGTCTGATCTTACCAATGAGGAATATACTTCTGGTATGGAGCATAGAGTCCCCATGTTGGTAATGATCAGGTCTAGTATGTTTTCCCCTCTTGTGGGAGTGGTGACTAGTTGTTCCATAGCATTTGAGTTTATAAATTCCAGGAACCTTTGGGCTAAGGTGCTGGGGCTTGAGTAATGCTCCCAGTCTATGTTTGGGTAGTTGAAGTCGCCCAATATAATGGTGTTCGGAGAGATCTTCATGTTCTCCAATGCTTTCAGGAAAGCCGAGTGGGATTCCTGACTTTGCTATAAACTGAAAAGCAGTCTTGCCCACTGTCAGTTGCACATGGATGGTCTCCGATACTTTGTGCAATGCCACTAACCTGGAGGTGTGGATATCCTTGATAAATATGGAAACTCCCCCTCCTTTTGTGGTTCGGTCCGGGTTTTGGGGCCGAAAAGCATGATATGAGGTATAACCTGGTAGTGCTGGGGTGCTCTCTGGAGCCTTGAACCAGGTTTCTGTCATTGCACAGATATCAATGTTCTCCATACTGAGGAGAGCTTCGAGTGCATGCATCTTGAGGTTAAGACTTCTGGCGTTTAGCAGCATTACCCTTAGTTTCTTGTTCCTTGTGCTGTCTATGGAGGTGGGTTTGACTTTTGAGCCTTGCCTAAAAAAGGCAGTATGGGGGTGGCAAGAGCCTTTGCCAATATCCGAAAGCCCAGGGGTGACAGGTGCAAGCCGTCCCTAGCGAAGCAATGTGGCTTGTCGAGCATGTCATCCCAGGCTGACAGACACTGGATCCCCTTTGAATGACACCAAAATTTTAGCCAATTGTTAAAATCGATCATTTTGTCTTTATACTGTGGCATAATTCTAGGTAAGGGTAAGATGCTGCAAAAGGTCAGGGTCATACCGGCCTGGGCTACATGATCAGAGAGCTCCTCTATGTCTCTTTACCACTAGTTGAGGGAGGTACGTCTCAGGTCATTCACGCCAGCATGTACAATGACCGAGTCATATTTGTATTTGCTTTGGAGTGACCTGAGTGCTTGCGTTATGTGGCGGATCCTAGCGCCTGACAGGCAGCTCACTGTGACCTTCTCTTTATTCAGCCTGGTGAGCGGGATGTCAGTGTGTCTGACAATAGAGTCACCTATTACAAGAGTATCAGGTGTGTTATTCAGCCTTAAGGGCTGTGACTGCTTGGCACACTGACTTTGTGTGCTATGTGTTGTATGTGTTTTGTTTTGGGGTAGCGTTTGCTTGGATGTCTGCTTTGAAGGTCTCTGTTGCTTAGGTAGATTTTTATTTAGAGCCTCCAAGTATGTTTTTGTGTTTTTAAGTGTTTGGTTCGCTGTTGTGGTGGGACTATGTAATACTGGAATTGTGTTGTGTGAGGTTACCTTCTCTTCCTGACTGGTTACACCAGTTTTGAGATGAGAGAGCTCAGCCTCCAGTTTGGCTATATGGTTGCATCTCTCACATATATTTGAACCTGTTTGGAGGAGGAGAGGGTTGTCCGTGTACATGAGACAGTTGTAACATTGCCTCAAAATTCCCAGATTCACCAGCTGGACTGGAGAGGAAACCATTGACTGACCTTTGGACATGCTAGAGTAATATAGGGAACTGAATTAAAACGGCAATAGGGGACAAGGTAATCGCAGAGAGTATAAGAGTAAGTAGTGCTTATGGTTTATTAGTGCTAACTTGTAAGACTACTTATTTGGACCAGTGAGGGGCCTTAGAATGAGAATATGGTGTTTAATTTGAGAGATAGAGCAGTTCTAAGGGAAAAAGTGAAGAGCAGACTTTGTGGAGCCAGGAATAGTTTAAACCCAATTAGGCGGCACTGCCCGATGTTGCGCTATGCGCAAAAATGCGCAAAAACGCGCAAAAGAGGGTTTTAAGAGAGGGAGATCAAGGAGTTTGGAATTGACCCAAAATGGCCAATAAAACTACAGTTTCATAGGTTCATAGGTTCATAGGTTAGTACTAAACTAACTGCCTTTGCGAGCCATTTTAAGCCTAGCCAATTATCCCTTGTGAGACTCGAACCCTGCACCTTGTGTTTGTAAGGCAAACACTTTAACCATTAGGCCACCCTCCCAAGGCAGGAAAATTCAGTAATCGGCTCTAGGTTGTGTTCTAAATACAGTTACCAACACAGAAATAAAGTTTAACAAGCCAGAAAATGCTCAAAAGTAGGCGGCAATGCAGAAAAACTTAGTTACAGATCTTCTGTTCTGAACTGTTTGTAAGTTTCTTGGAGGCCATTGTTTGCTTGGGCTAAAGTGAAGTCTCTGTGTTCATCAGTGGCAGTGATAAACATTGAGCAGCCTGCCTGCCCCTGTGGGAGTGGTTACTGCCTTGAAACTGTAGTTTTATTGGCCATTTTGGGTCAATTCCAAACTCCTTGATCTCCCTCTCTTAAAACCTGATTGCCTCGTGGTTTTGGCGTCTTTTCGGACTTGTTGGCTGTTGGTGAAGCACCCACCAAGAGGAGAAAACGCTGAGAGAAGAAAGGAGCCACTTTTGAGATTTTAAGTATTTTGCTTCAGATTATTTGTTAAGTTTTTCTGCATTGCCGCCTACTTTTGAGCATTTTCTGGCTTGTTAAACTTGATTTCTGTGTTGGTAACTGTATTTAGAACACAACCTAGAGCTGATTACTGAATTTCCTGCCTGCACTTATTTTTAAAATCGTTTTTTTTTCTTAAAACTTGCATGTTATCTGTCTCTGGCCTAGCACTCAAGTGTGGGGTCATTTACTGCACTGTTCTAACTTGTTGATACTTGTGAACCTCTGCTTTCCTTAAAAAAACAAAAAAATCTTGCTTTTTTCCCAATTTTCTGAGATGAGAGGGTACTAGGTGTGATTTCTTCTCGTTGATGGTGACCCCAGTGAGGTTAGAAGTCTCTTTAAAAATGCCAGGTGTTGTAATAGCAAGTCCTGACTTTCTGCCTGAATCAGGCAATCATCCAAGTATGGGTAAATCTGAATATTTCTCTGCCTGCAAAAGCTAATGGCTAGAGCTAGACACTTTGTGAATACCCTGGGCACAGTAGATAAGCCAAAGGAAAGTGAAGAGAACTAATAGTGCATGGAGCCCACCCTGAAATGTAGGTATTGTCTGCAGGATTCCCTTATTGGGATGTGCAGGTAAGCTTAATTTAAGTCTAGGGTTGCCAGCCAGGCATCCTTGGCTAACATAGAAAGAAGCTGTTGAAGGGTTAACATTTTGAATTTTGGAACCACCAGAAAGGTGTTGAGAATAGACAGGTCCAGGATAGGACGCCAGGAGTTTTTTTTTTCTGGGAACCAAGTACAGTCTTGAATAAAAACCTTGTCCCTTTTGTTCTGCTGGGACAGGTTGAATAGCCCTGATACTGAGGAGAGAGAGCACTTGTTTTTGGGCCTCCACTCACTGATTTGGGGGGAGATCTGGCCATCCACTTGGGGCTGGTATGGAGTGGAAGTGGAACCTGTAACCTAGGGAAACTATGCCTAAAACGCATTGTTCCCAGTTTTTTGCATGCAGGGCAAGCTTTCCCCCTAAGGAAGCCAGTAGCTGAGCAGGGCTTGGAAGAGTTAAGGATAAGTTATTGTGCCATTTTTCCAAAGGGGGGTGGCTTACTACTCCCTGCTTTGGAAGTGGGGGCCCCCCACTGCTTAGATCTGTGCATAGCCTGAGACTGAAGTCTTGGTGGTCTGCTGCTCCTGGGTTTGGACTGAGAAGTCCTGGTAGGGACTGGAAAAGACCAGTTCTTTGAAGGTCAATGCCTACTGAATCTAGGAGGCTGTACTAGTAAGAAATCTTTAACAGTTTGCATAGATTTAGCTTTTTCCTCCATCCTTTTGAGTACTTCTGCTTTGATACCAAAAAAGGCGGTCTTGGTTGAAGGGTGCATCCAGTAATTTAGCTTTAACATGATCTGGCAAGTTCTGTTCCTTAAGCCAAGCA
Source organism: Protopterus annectens (assembly GCF_019279795.1). Lineage (NCBI taxonomy): Eukaryota > Metazoa > Chordata > Ceratodontiformes > Protopteridae > Protopterus > Protopterus annectens. Next base: position 1,476,672,866 of record NC_056733.1, on the reverse strand, counting down.
TGCCTTCTAAGTACAGACCCAGTGACAGCAGCACTGTAAGATGCTTCCAAAGCATCAAAACCACATTGTAAAGTATGTTTACCAACTTGTTCAGCAAAATGCATCAACTCTTGTAGTCACAGTCAGGAATCAACATCATTTTCTGTTTTAATAGTCTCATAATATGCTGCTGATACTTTAACATATGAAACTGGCAATTTAAAGCCCTAATGGCCAAAGTAGCAGAAGTGTATACCTTTTACCCCATCTGTCTAGAGCTCTACAGTCCCTATCAGAGGGTGTAGGATTTTTGGCAGTAGTAGCCTTAATGCCTTTTTGTCCTTGGGAAATGGTCTCTGGATCTGCAGTGGGATTTTTGAAGAGGAATTTGTGAGAGTCAGGTACTCTGTAGTCCCTTGTCAGGTTTCCTGGGAGCTTCAGGCAAAGTGTCTGAGGTAAGGATGGATTCCAAGAAAAACATCTATAATCTCCAGAACAGGAGGGATAGCTAGAGGCCTGTGTTGAGGCAGGAGTAAAAATTCCCTAAATCGCTTTTTGGACTCAGAATAGTCCTGGATTTCCCAGTGGAAATGCTCCTAAGGGTATGCAAGGTTTCATCAGAAGAAAAATCTTCATGAGGGGAAACAGAGAGAATGGAATCCTCTGCATCAGAATCCTCATAAGTAGATAAAGGTAAATCCCGGTAGTCAGAAGGAACAGAGATATCAGATTCCTGATCAGAAGAGTCAGAAGGAAAATCAGTTCTAGGTCTCTTACAGGGTGATGGCTGGCTTCCCCTAATTAAGATAATAAGGTCTTCAGCCATTCTAATCATTTGTTTTTGAGGCATATGGGCCTGAGTATGCGGTTTGGTCATCGGTTTTCTAGGCATAGTGTGAGCTTTAGGCTTGAGGAGTATTTCGAGCTTGAAACAAAGTCGTCTGTTTAATATGAAAGTCAGTAGGCCTGAATACACCATCAGAAGCTGGTGCCTGCACAGCGGCTCCGGACTCATCCAAGGAAGAGACATCCGTAGGTTCCATAGACGAAGAAGCATCTCGTGGCATACCAGACTCTGAATGGGTCTCAGTAGAGGCCTGCAAATCTGTAGTAACGGGTATCAGGGGATGCAAAAGGCCCTCACTGAGTACCAGCGGAGTGGCGACTAGCTTAACGGAAGAGTCATCGGCAGTTTTGGACCTATGCAGTCTGTCTCTGTCTTTATCCTTACGTTTTTTCAGAGGATCGGTAGTCAGATGAATTAACGAAGCCATTTCGGAGTACGGAGATCGAGAACAAAACTATTCAGCTACAAAAATAGCCCAACGATGAAGAGTTCGGGCGTTGAACAAGGCACAAAACAGACAGCGAGGAACATCGTGGTCTGGGCCTAGACAAGTGTCACAGTAAAGATGAAAATCTCTGTGAGGTATTTGCTTTCCACTGGCAAGACAACTGTTAATTTTTTCTGACATCAGTTAGAACAAGAAAAAAAGGATCCCCAATGGTGTACTTATCTTTTTGAAGACTTCAGGTCTGAAGCTCGAAAACGAAAATTCGGCTGAGAGGCACTTGCGAACTGCTTCTGCTTTGGGCACTGCACGGCAAGAAAGACTGATGTAATGGTTTCGGCTGCATGTTTTATACCCCTGACGACCTGACAGCATCCGACGCAGAAATCTGAAGACTCTGGTATTCAGGCCGGCTGAAGGCTACCTGAAGGGAGATAACCCAAATGTGATGACTGCAACAGTGAAACACGAAAAACATCCAACTGATATTGCCAACATCCTGTTAGACAGGTTCAGTACTAACTTTACCCCCCCCCCACCCACTAAAGGGTCCAGTTCCTGTAATAATGGCTGCACGGGTAAAAAACACACTCTCCAAAGCCAAGAACACAACATCCATGGGACCTGACAACATCTCAGACTGCGTTCTACATGAAATACAGAACGAAATGGCACCCCACCTAAGTACCATGTTCAATCATAGCCTCACCTCAGGCTTTGTGCCCACTGAATGGCGCACAGCGACGGTTATCCTACTCCACAAAGGTGGAGCCACCATGGATCCAGGGAACTACCGCCCCATTAGCCTAACAGGCCTGGTCTGCAAGGCCATGGAACTTGCAAACAAAGACATAGGTAATCTCCAAACTCTGGACCCACCCAGTTCGGGTTTGTAAAAAGCAGATCATGTCTCCTAAACCTGACTGACTTCTTTGAAGCAGTCACCAAAGCCGTAGATGAAGGTAAGGTGGTTCACACAGCCTATCTAGATCTCGCCAAGGCTTTTTGACACCATCCCCCACTCTGGAATTACAGATAAACTCACTAAACTAGGTATAAATCCTTATGTCACAAGATGGTAACCAACTGGCTCACTGACAGAACCCACACTGTGAAAGTAGCAGACTCCAAATCCGACTTCAGACCAGTGACAAGTGGAGTACCACAGGGTTCTGTCCTAGGTCCTCTCCTGTTTGGTATCCACTTTTCTGAAGTACAGGCTAACACAGAAGGTCTTTGGCTAACGAAGTTTGCAGATGACTGCAAACTAGGAGCCATAATTGAAACTCCTAACGATGTGGACATCCTACAAAAGTGCCTCACTGAGACAGATGCCTGGTGTCAAAGCCATGGCCTCAAGCTTAAAGCCAAAAAGTGCACTGTCATCCCCTTTGGTAAAAACTCTGTACCCATGAACTACCACATAGGCGGTAGTCTACTAAACACCAAAAGTGTGATAAGAGACCTTGGGAAACAGGTGGACAGTAGTCTCTCCTTTGATAATCACATTGCCACAGTAGTCAGGAAATCCTTCTACATGGCACACCATCACAAAAGGTTTCTCATCCAGGAAAAAAAAAGAGGTCATTGTTCCCCTCTCCTCATCACTGGTTAGACCCATTATAGAGTACAACGCCCCTTTTGGTATGTACCTCACAAGACATCTATAATAACTGGAAAGGCAACAGAAATACCTCACAAAGAGTATTACCGGCCTCAAACAGATGCCCTAAGTAGACCGTCTCAAAAAACTCCAGCTTTACTCCATCGTATATCGCCTACTCAGAGGCAATTTCTGCCCAACATACAAAGCTATGTCAAACTCAGAGCTGTTGGACATGCTCCACTTAAAGAAATCCCTCAGAGCTACATGCTCTAGGGACCTAAACCTGGTCACCCAATAAACAGAACATGCTGGAGGGATAGATTCCTGTCCCAGAGACATCCCATACTCTGGAACAAACTACCTATCTATATCAAACAAAGCTCATTAGCACTCTTCCAAGAAAAATCTTGATTATTGGATGGGAAATAGGAAATTCACCCCGGATCACCTATGTGACTCTGCTCGACAGGGGCACAGGAAAACCATTTTCTTGGCTGGTGAAAGCCAGGGTACCTTTTTGGATAAGCTTGTATAGGCCCTAGGGCAATAGCAGAGTACCTACCTATGATGTCCTTAGTTAATTAAGCTAATCTGGATGCGTAGTTTCCTTTGGAATACTAGTCTTACTTGCTTGTTTAAGCCATGGAGATAGTGTTTGCAGTTTAGTAGACTTAGTGGAGTCTGACTCCTCATGACCTCAAGTAAACATGCTACTACTACTACTTCTTTCGGCTGCTCCCATCAGGGGTCGCCACAGCAGATCCACTGTTTCCATTTCTTCCAGTCCTCTGCATCTTGCTCTGTCACACCAATCACCTGCATGTCCTCTCTCACCACATCCATAAACCTTATCATAGGCCTTCCTCTTTTCCTGTTACCTGGCAGCTTCATCCTTAGCATTTTTCCCCAATATACTCTGCATCCCTCCTCAGCACAAACCAACGTAATCTTGCCTCTCTGGCTTTGTCTCCAAACCTTCCAACCTGGGCTGACTCTCTAATATACTTATTCCTAATCCTGTCCATCCTCATCACACCCAGTGCAAATCTTAACATCTTCAACTCTGCCACGTCAAGCTCTGACTCCTGCCTTTTTGTCAATGCCACTGTCTCCAACCCATATAACATAGCTGGTCTCACTACCCTCTTGTAGACCTTCTCTTTCACTCTTACTGGTACTCGTCTGTCACAAATCACTCCTGACACTCTTCTCCACCAACTCCATCCAGCCTGTACTCTCTTCTTCACCTCTCTTTCACACTCACCATTACTCTGAACTGTTGATCCCAAGTATTTAAACTCATCCACCTTCGCCACCTCTACTCCCTGCATCCTCACCATTCCTCTATCCTCCCTCTCATAAACATGCTACACAAATTCAAATTCATTACTTCAGTAATGTTGTCCGCCCATCTTAGATTCTCTTACCACCTTCATTCGACTTCAATCATTCCCAGTATCAGCACCTTCTCTAGATAATACTACTTTTGTGTTATAAGGCCAAAGTATGAGAGTTCTTAGTCTTACTGCCAGACCTTTCAGCAGATAGTTTAAGATTATTTATTTAAGCACAGACTGATTTGACTTTCTTTCAGTGGACATATTCCACATATGTTTTCTCCAACACCACATTTTAAAGGCATTAATTTTTTTTCAGTGTACAGCCTTACTATAACCCAACTCTCACAGCTAAACATTATTACTGGGAAAACCAGCCACTCCAGTAGCATAGGAGGATAAATCCATGTCTATGGGCTAGCCGACTCGGGTTCTATTAGTTGCTCGGCGTCTGACTGAGCAGTAGGGAGGGATGGGTGTTACTGTCACTGGTGGGTGTATGGCTCTGGGGACATATCCAGCGAGGATCTCTGGTGGAGGCTAGGGATGTCACCACGGTGATGCACTGTACATTACCATTACATGCCTCCCCCATCACACCATAGGGATCTGGGGAGGGGGGATTAACAGGGTAGGGCATAACATATGAAACCACAAATGGCTTTGGATGGCAGACCTCAGGACATCTGTGAGTTCTGTGTCGGCCACTGCCTTACCAGAGACAGTCCAGTGCGTAAAGGAGGTGGCTGTCAGATGTGATGGTGGACATGGGGCACTGGATATGGAGCCACAGGATTATGCAGGAGGGCACACCTCTCAACTTCCAGATTTTTGCCTCATATTTTTCTTCAATTCCTCATAAAATGTTTGTTTTTTCTGGCAAACCACCGAGTACTGAAGTCACAAACACACATTTGAGTTTCAGAGTTTATACCTTTCAGAAAAAATGCATGCTCACCTGTTACACTAGTGCCTTCCTAACATTATGAGAACAGTACTTAAAATCTGTCCCTATTTTTAGGCCTTTCACCCCATTACTTTAGGCTTTGTCCAGAATACTAATGCTAAGAAGTCGAAAGGTATATGCAGGAGTTATAAAAAATCCTCAAATTACTGGGCAAACCATATCTTTGACTATACAGCCATTCGTTGACAATGTGATACCTTTAGTTTTTTAAATATTATCAGATTTGCCATAGCTTTCCTTCCAAGAAGCAAGCCTTTTGATCATTATCTGGAGTTCTTTAAGACCAGCAAAATGTATTCATAGACTTTGGGTAAGTGTCCTGGTGTGCAGATCCTTTTCAGGGAAGGCCATTAAATTTATCACTACATTCTCTTCTTCCCCATTTGTTCACATAGAGTTCTTCCATCTCTGACTACACGCTATATAGAAAATCCTGTCTTAGTATGGACCATCTAATATCATTATGTAAAGCTGTACCTTGGGCTGTTGAGAAAGGGTACGTCCTAGTAAACTTCTGGCAGGATAATTCAATGTCCTGCTTAATTGTGTACTTCAAGGCCAAATGCTTCAGTTATTCTAGCTTTACTTTGACTATCAATATCACTGTTCTAATTCCTTATGGCAAATGTGATATCTTTTTTGCTATTATTTCTAGAAGGTTTTACATTTCTCATAAAACTTGTTAACCTCTTCCTCTTTGGCATCTGTAATCAGACATGAACCACTGTAATGCAGAATCTTACTGAGATAATTCCATCAATTAACTCAGCACTCAAAGTAACTCAGCACTGCTTTTGACATCCTTTGTCACACTTTTATTTACTACAAGGAGTACTTAATTCCTCTGCAAGGATTTTGTCTACAGGAGAAAATATGATTACCTGATGTAAAATTACTTATTTCAATCCATTTTTTAAACCAATTCTCATAGGTTCATAGGTAAGTACTAGGCTATCTGCCCAGGGGCATTTATAAGCCTAGCCACAGAATGATGGCTTTCACCTCCCCATTAGATTAGAAACCTGGGCCTCTGTCTAACAGGGCTCCTGAAGTGATCCCAGGGTAGAACTTACGATTACCCATCCACTCATCAAGATTTCTCTTGAAGAGGGTCAGAGAGGAGCTCTGTCGAATATGGATTGGGATTCTATTCCAGAGTGAGGTGAGTTGCTGGAACAGGAATCTATCCCTCCAGTATGTCCTGTTTATTGTTGTGCATAGGTTCAAGTCGCTAGAATGAGTGGTTCTGAGGGATCTCGTTTTTTTGAGGTGAAGCATGTCCATTAGTTCAGGGTTTGACATGGCCCTATAGGTCAAGCATAGGTCATCTCTGAGCAAACGGTAAGCGACTGAGAAGAGCTGGAGCTTTTTTAGTCGTGCTTCATAGGGTAATTGTTTAAGGCCCTTAATCCTCTTAGTGAGGTACTTCTGTGGTCTACTTGTTGCAGGTGTCTAGTGAGGTACATCCCAAATGGGGCACTGACTCTATTATGGGCCTAATGAGTGAGGAGTAAAGGGGCACAATCACCTCCTTGGATCTGGATGAGTAACCCTTTGTGATCAGGTGTGCCACATAGAAGGATTTCCTGACCGTTTTGGCTATGTGGTTCTCAAAGGTGAGCATGCTATCTACTTGGGTACCCAGGTCCCTAATTACGTCTTCTGTACTTAGTGGATTCCCATCTATGTGGTAGTTTGTAGGTACTTTGCTTTTCCCAAATGGGATTACTATGTATTTTCTGGCATTTAGCTTGAGGCCGTGACTTTACACCAGGTGTTTGTCTCTGAGAGACCCTTTTGCAGGATGTCTGTGTTAGCTGGAAAGTCAATTATTGCACCCATTTTACATTCATCTGCGAACTTGGCTAGCCACAGTCCCTTCGCATTTGCCTGTACTTCGGAGAAATATATACCGAACAGGAGGGGTCCCAGGACTGACCCCTGTGGGACTCCACTTGTGACTGGTTTAGAGTCAGACATGGCGCCTGCCACTCTTACCATGTGGGTTCTGTCTGAGAGCCAATTGGCAACCCATCTCGTGACATGGGGGTTGATATTTAAGCGGGTGAGTTTGTCTGATTCCTGAGTGTGGGATGGTGTCGAATGCCTTAGCGAGGTCCAGATATGCTGTGTGGACCACCTTCCCTTTATCTATGACCTTGGTGACTGTTTCGAAGAAGTCGACCAAGTTCAGGAGGCAAGAACTGCCTTTAACAAAGCTGAACTGGGTGGGGTCCAGTGTCTTGGAGGTTCCCAATGTCCCTGGTAATGAGCTCCATGACAATGCGTTCCATGGCTTTGCAGACCAAGCTAGTCAAGCTTATAGGGCAATAGTTCCCAGGGTCAGTTGTGGCACCACCTTTGTGCAGTGGTACGACTGTTGCTTTATGCCATTCTTTGGGTACATAGCCTGTACAGAGGCTGAGTTTGAATAGTGTTTTGAGATGGGGGGTTAGTTCATTTTGAAGCTCGTGTAAGACACAACCTGGGATACCATCTGGTCCCATTGATGCTGTGTTTTTGGCCTTTGAAAGGGCTGCCTTTACTTGTGTGTCTGAGATATCTGGAGTTCCACATTCTACTGGGATGAGTGCTAGCCCCTTTGGTAGAGAGGGGGTGAAGTTTGCACTGAACTTGTCAGCCAGGATGTTGGCAATGTCGGTTAGATCGGTGTATTTATAGCCATTATGCACTAGCTCAGAGCATATCTGAAAGTTTGCCCCTAGACTCTTGACATAGTTAAAGAAGGCCTTGTGGTTATCCTTAGAGTCATTGGCTATTTTTCTTTCGAAGTTGGCCTTGGATGATTCAATGAGGGAGTGCAGTTTTTTACTGATGTTAATCAGAGATGCCTTCTAATTTTGGGATTTTGTTCTATCTTGCAGGATTTTCCCCCTTCTGTTGTAAAGTTTACTTATGGCCGGGGGCACCAGACTGGCTTCCTCTTTTTTGAGGAGTTGGTCTTGGTTTTACTTGGGATGGCTTGGTCCATGCATTCTTGAAGGTGTTCATAGAATGCGCTTGTAAAGGATTCTGCCGATGGGTCATCATTTTCCATTTGATTGGGAGCTTTGAAACCTCCCACCTCGGTCTTGAGGAGTGTGAAGATGGCTATAGAGAAGTTTTTTACTTTGATTTCCTTGACTGTGTGGGGGAGGGGGGGGTCGGGATGTGGATGTCCAGTGTGATTAGTTTGTGATCTGATCTTACCAATGACGAGTTTACTTCAGGTGTGGAACATAGGTTTCCCATGTTGGTGATGACCAGGTCCAGTATGTTGTCACCTCTTGTGGGAGTGGTGACCAGCTGTTCCAGGGCGTTTGAGTTTATAAACTCAAGGAAGCGTTGGCCTAGGGCGTTTGAGCTTGAGTAGTTTTCCCAGTCAATGTTTGGATAGTTGAAGTCACCTAGTAGCATGGTGTTGGGTAGAATCTTCATACTTTCTAATGTTCTCAGGAATGCTGCGTGAGGGTCCTGAGACAATGTGGGAGATTTGTAGCAAGCTATAAATTGAACAGTCAATTTACCCGCTGTCAATTGCACTTGGATGGTCTCAGATTCCGCATGTTGTGCTACTAGCCTGGAGGTGTGGGTGTTCTTGATGAATATGGACACACCCCCTCCTTGTGTGTTCCTGTCCCGGTTTTGGGATCTAAAGGTATGGTAGGAGTTATAGCCTGGTAGTGCTAGGGTGCTCTCTGGAGCCTTAAAGCAGGTTTCTGTCACTGCACATAAGTCGATTTCTTCCATACTAAGGAGAGCCTCGAGTGCGTGCATTTTGAGGTTTAGACTTCTGGCGTTGAGCAGCATTACCCTTAGTTTTTGTTTATTATTGTTGTTTATGGAGGCGGGTTTGTCTTTTGAGCCTTGCCTAAAAAAGGCAGTATTGGGGCGGCAAGAGTCTTGGCCAGTATTCGAAAGCCCAGGGGCGACAGGTGCAAGCCATCACTGGCGAAGCAACGTGGCTTGTCAAGCATGTCGTCCCAGGCTGACAAGTACTGGATCCCCTTTGAATGACACCTGTAGTTTAACCAATTGTTGAAACTGATCATTTTTTCTTCATATGCTGGCATCATTTTGGGTGAGGGCAGGATGCTACTCAGAGTCAGAGTCATACCAGCCTGGGCTACATGGTCAGAGAGCTCCTCAATGTCTCTTTTCATGTAGTCCAGGGAGGTACGTCTCAGGTCATTTATGTCAACATGTACAGAGTCATATCTGTACTTGCTGTGGAGTGACCTGAGTGCATGTGTTATGTGGTGGATTCTGGCACCCGACAGGCAGCTTATGGTAACCTTCTCCTTGTTCAGTCTAGTGAGTGGGACGTCTGTGTGCCTGATGATAGAATCACCAATTACTAGTGTGTTAGGTGTGTTATTTAGCCTTAGGGGCTGTTTTTGCTTGGCACACTGACATTGTGGCGTATGTGTTGCCTGGTTTCTGTTGTGGGGTGGGGGTTGCTTGGGTGTAAGCTTAGGAGGTCCCTGTTGTTTAGGCAGGTTCTTATTTTGAGCCTCCGAGTATGTTTTTGCGTGTTTCTGAGAGTTGTTTGCTGGTGCAGCTATGGCTGGTCTATGTGAGTCTGGTAATGTGGTGCTAGTGATGCCCTTCTCCTTGTGACTGGATGATCCAGTTGTGGGTTGAGAGAGCTTAGCCTCCAGCTTGGCTGTGTAGCTGCATCTCTCACATATGTTTGTGTTGGTTGGGAGGAGGAGGGGGTTGTCTGTGTACATGAGGCAATTGTGACATTGCCTCAGGATGCCCAGATTCACCAGCTGGACCAGAGAGTACACCTGAAGCTGTCCCTTGAACATGCCTGAATAGATGGTTTGGACTGTATTGCTGATTGGATGAGTAAAGAGCCTTATACTTCCTGAGTATAGGGCTGAAGTGCCAGTTGTAAGCTAGTGCTAGTTTTAGTGAATTTTAGTATGTGTTGGTCTTAAAATGCCTTATTTCTAGTGCTGGGTTGAAGTGTTTCAAGTTTCAAGGGAAAAACTGAAGTGCAGACTTCGTGGAGCCTGGAATAGTTTAACCGCAACTAAACAGCGCTGCGCAAACCCACACTAAGCATTTTTTATACCAGGGAGATCAAAAGGATAAAAATTAGCCCGATATGGCCAATGAGCTACAAGTTGCTGGGCTGGGACCACTCCTACAAGGACAGAGACACTGCTCAGAGTTCCCTCTCTCACAGTGAACAAGGAAGCCACCTAACTATCCAAGTATGATATGGGCAACACAGGAACCTTTACCACAGTCCTGGATTCAGCAAAGCCTGAATATAAGACATCAGTGTTTATTCTTGTCATCTCATCCTTACCCATATCACATTTAATGCATCAGAATTTCCTTTAATTTCTGAACTTTTAAGCAGGTAGAGATCCAGCCAGCTTTAGCCCACCCGTGTCATAACCTCTAACACAACTTATGCTTATCCCCTGCTTATCCCTGGTTGCATACTGGTCATGTACAGACTACAGTTTCATATTCCAGAGTAAATCTGATGCATCTCTGGCTGTTTTTATCCCTAGAATTTTCTTGGCAATAATACTGGTGTAGATTGCTATTACCACCTCCAGCAGGCAGAACTCTGTTTTAAGAGCTGCTCCTCTTAGGGTAGTCTACATGATAAAGTTCACAGCTTCAATATTACAAGCTCTTTCACTTCAGCAAGGTAAGGGTTCAGTCAAGGCCAACCAACACATCATCTTAATTAGAATCAAGTTACCAGGGGACATGTACCTGAACCCAGGCCATGCTGCATGCACATAAACAATAATGTGAAAGAGCAATTATTTAATTAATTAAAACCTTAATCCAGGCCTTGCTGCACCCATATAACCTGCAATGTAAAAACTGATTAAACAATAACTGCGAAGCAGGTAAGGAAACCAATTCTGAGACCTTTTTCAGTGATAACATGACCACAGAGGCAATCACAGACAGACTATTAAACATAAAAGTTACAGAGTCAATCACATACACAATTTTAACATGTAGTTTGTCATCAGAAAAACAGCATTTCCATTAAAAGGATTCAGAACCGTTTCAGCTGAATGCATCAGTACATAAACAGTTAAATTATATGTTTTGCAGAGTTTTAGCATCTGTTTACATTCTAGATGGTTCCATACTTGTAGGCATATACACACATGTAACAAAGCAAGGTGCTTGTGGTTTATATACACACATGTATATGTGTATATGTGTGTATGTGTATGTATATATATATATATATATATATATATATATATATATATATATATATATATATATATATATATATACACACACACACATATATATATATGTTTGTATGTATACATACACACACACAGTTGCTATACTTTCATTCAAACGTGCAGAATGTCGACAGCAGCTTTTGCCGTCACAGATGGTTACACTCATGTGGGGCTGGATGTAGCAGTTATTGAAAAAAACAATGTTCTTCAGTTGTTTATTGAAGAACTGTTCAGTAAAATAAGTGACAGAACCCACACTGTAAAAGTTGCAGACTCCAAATCTGACTTCAAACCAGTGACAAGTGGAGTACCACAGGGTTCAGTCCTAGGACCATTCCTGTTTGGTATCTACTTCTCTGGAGTACAGGCTAACACAGAAGGCCTTTGGCTAACTAAGTTCGCAGATGACTGCAAACTAGGAGCCATAGTCGAGTCCCCAAATGATGTGGACATCCTACAGAAGGGCCTCACTGAGACAGATGCCTGGTGTCACAGCCATGGCCTCAAGCTCAATGCCAAAAAGTGCACTGTCATCCCCTTTGGTAAAAACTCTGTACCCATGAACTACCACATAGGCGGCAGTCTTACTTAATGCCGAATTGGTGATAAAAGACCTTGGGACCCCGGTGGAAAGTAGTCTCTCCTTTGACAAACACATCACCAAAGTAGTCAGGAAATCCTTCTACATGGCACACCTTATCAAAAAAGGGTTCTCATCCAGGAAAAGAGAGGTCATTGTTCCCCTCTACCCAACACTCATTAGACCCATTATAGAGTACAACACCCTTTTTGGAATGTACCTCACAAGATATCTGAAGCAGCTGGAAAGACCACAGAATTACCTCACAAAGATGATTAGTGGCCTCAAACAGATGCCCTACACTGACCGTCTCAAAAAACTCCAGCTTTACTCCGTAGCATATCGCCTACTCTGAGGTGACCTCTGCCTAACATATAAAGCTATGCCAAACCCAGAGCTGTTGGACATGTTACACCTAAAGAAATCCCAATCCCTCTGAGCTACATGCTCTAGGGACTTAAACCTTGTCACCTCAATAAACAGGACATGCTGGCGGGATAGATTCCTGTCCGAGAGACTTCCCATACTCTGGAACAAGCTACCCATCTATGTCAAGCAAAGTTCTTCATTAGCACTCAAGAAAAATCTTGATGAGTGGATGGTAAACCGCAAATACACCCTGGGGATCACTTCTGTGCCTCTGCTTGACAGGGTCACTGGAAAATAACTTTCTTGGGTGGTTTAAGCCAGGGAATCTCGTTGGCTAGGCTTACTTAGGCCCTTGGGCCAATAGCCTAGTACCTACCTATGAATTCAATAGACTGGTTGAGGTTCGTTTCCAAAACCACCTTAGGTAAAAAGGAAGGGCTCATTCTCAGACAGTTTCTGTCCTTATAAAAATTATGTATGGATGCTTAGAGGATAGGGCCTGCATCTCAAACTCTTCTTGCTGAAGTTACAGCTACTAAAAGAAGCATTTTCCATGATAAGTATTTTAAATCATATGTAGCAGAAGGTTCAAAAGGTGGGTAAACAAGTTCTGATCATATAAAATTCAGCCCCAAAGTGGAATGGGGTTTCTGTATGGAGGGCAAATCAAGGCAGTACCTCTGAGGGATGCCCTACAAAGTCTGTTTGAAATTATAGCGGTACCATTATCTCATATGGGAAAATTAGAGATTGCTGCTAATTGGAGCCTAATAGTAGCTGCAACAGCTCCCTCATTGAATAATTTGCCTAAAAATTCCAGAATAAAATGTAAAGGTGCTGTGAATGGATCTATGTGATTAAGATTAGACCAGGCCACAAGTTTTTTCCATTTACTCTTGTACAGTTTCCGAGTAGAGTTCTTGTGGGAAGAAAGCAAAATGTGTTTTACTGGAAATGAAGGCAGGGGAAACCTGGCTATCATGGGAAGCGGAGCAGCCAGGCTGGCAGTTTGAGACATTGCAGGTTGGGATGAAGATCTCCCAACGGATGTGTCAGTAGATCCAGAACTGGGTCCAGGATCCATAGTCCCTTCTGTACATGAGGCTGGATGAAAGGGAACCATATATGTTGAGGCCATTAAGATTACTGTGGTCTCCAGCAAGCTTGCTTTCTGTAGAAATTTGGGAAGCAGAGGTATTGGTGGGAAAGCATGAAGAAGTCCTGGGGGCCAATCGTGAACAAGTGCATCCCTTGGTGATTCCCCCGCTGGGACGATCAGTGCAAAGTAGTTGCTGCATTTGGAATTTTTGGGTGATGCAGAGAGATTGCAGCAAGGCTGACCCCATTTACGGAAGATCCCTTCTGCCACTTTCTGACTGAGGGACCACTCATGTGGCCATATAATGGTTCTGGTCAGTTTTTCTGCAATCCCGATGGATTTCTCCGTGATGTGTGTTGCTATGAGAAAGCGGTTGGAGGCCTCTGCCCATTGACAGACCCTCAGGGCTTCTCAACATAAGGGGCAAGATATGGTTCCCTCTTGCTTGTTTATATACTAGACCACAGATATGTTGTCTAATGGAATTGCTATTGTACCTAGAGGGAGAGAGTTCTGAAATGCTTGCAACACTAGGAGCACTGCTCTCATCTCTAGAACATTTATGTGCAAATGGGCCTCATGTTGCTGCCAAGTGTCCTGGACTGTGTTCCCCAGATAATTCCCCTGGGATGCATCAGTGGTCACTGTGGCTTAGGGATGGGGGAGGAACAGCCTTGAGAGACTGGAGGAGAGTTGAGCTACCACTGAAAGCCTCTTTTGCAAGAGTTGGTTAGTATAATCTTCTGCGGCATTGGAAGATCTCAAAAAGACCATTGTGTTGAAAATAGCCACTGGAGGATTCTCATATGTTGTCGAGCTAGTGGTATTAGCACAACTGAAGCAGCTATTTTGCCTGGAACCTGTAGGACTAGTTTGGCAGAAGCCTTTCTCTTGCTGATCAGCATCCTTACATGATGCTAAAGATCATGTACTTTCTTGGGGAAGTTTTGCTGACATGATTATTGTGTTTATTTGAGCTCCTATGAAAACCAAGGATTGACATGGCTCTAGAGCAGATTTGTTGGAATTTATGGTGATTCCAAGGGATGAACAAAGTTGAAGGGCGTAGTCCCTAGCTTTTTGAAGAAGATGCTTTCTTGGGGCAGAGATGAGACAGTAGTTCGGATATGGAAACCCATGGAATCTTTTGCATCTCAGGTGAGCTGCTACTACTGCCATGCATTTGGTGAACACTCTGGGGGCTGAAGTGAGACCAAAGGGCAGAGCTGGAAACTGGAAGTGACTGGCTCCCAGCCAGAAGCATAAAAACCTTCTGAATTCACTGCTCATTAGAATGCGGCAGTACGCATCCTGAAGGTTTATGGAGCACATCCATTCTTGCTCCCCCCTCTGCCCCTGGGGGAATTTCACTTTGTGTGTCATGGAAAGACTTGTGGGATTTTCTGAACATTTTTCCACTACCCTTTGACCCTTTGGAAAGGGTCTGGTAGGTGCAGAAAAATGTACTCCAATGGCAGACAAGGTCTTGCCTTCTTGTTCACACCTGGTGAGCGTTTCCTTCATTTTTGGCCCAAAGAGAGAGGAGCAATGAAAAGGGGCTTTAACAAAGGTAGACTTGAAGGGCTCCACAAAGTAGCAAAGGCACATCCAGGCCTGTCACAGGAGAGCAATACCTGAGCCTGCAGCTCTACTCATGCCATCTTCTGTATATATTAGCCTCATGGAAGAGTTTACTACAGAACTGAGGGTGGCCGGCTGAGCATTAACATTATCTGCTACTGCATCAGATACAGCTCCTTGGAGGGAGTCCGTGATTTCCTTCAACAGATCCCTCTGTAGCCTAGCGAAGTGGGCAAGGTAGTTTAGAGAACGAAGGGCAAAGGTCACTGATGAAAACACTCTCTTTTCATATCTATCCATAGTCCTAGAATCGTTATTAGGAGGAAGGACAGAGGAGTTGGTCTCAGATATCTCCTTTTTAGTGGCTGCCGCCACGATAATGGCATCAACTGCAACTCCTTTAGTCAGAAACCCTTTACCCTTAAGGGCAGTAATGAACTTGTTTGGCTTTCTAGGAGTAGGCTCTATGGAATCTGGGGTCTCCCAGGCCTTCCTAGAGATTAAGTCCATAAGCTCGTTGGAAGGAGGAGTCACTCAAGAGAAGGAAGGGTGAGACCCAAAGGCCTTTAGGTAAACTGACTCCTTAACCGAAGGGGACTACCAGTCACTTCTCTGTTTTAATAACTCCAGGATGTCTCCATAGGTAGGTACTAGGCTATCTGCTCGAAGGCATTTATAAGCCTAGCCAGAATGTGTTCCCTTTCACCGCCCCTTAGATTAGTTCCCTGTGCCTCTGTCCAGCACAGCCACTGAAGTGATCCCCGGGGTAAACTTTCTGTTTCCCATCCACTCGTCAAGCTTTCTCTTGAGTGTTAGCAAGGAGCTCTGCCTAATGTAGATTGGAATCTTGTTCCAAAGCATGGGAAGTCTCTGGGACAGTAATCTATCCCTCCAGCACATCCTATTTATTGTTGCGGTGAGGTTTAGATCCCTAGAGCGTGTGGCTTGAAGGAATAAGGTTTTCTTTAGGTGGAGCATGTCCATCAATTCTGGGTTGGACATGGCCTTGTATGTCGGGCAGAGATCACCTCGTAGTAGGCGGTATGCAACCGGGTATAGCTGGAGTTTCTTCAGTCGAGCTGCATAGGGCATCTGTTTGAGGCCAGTGATCCTCTTGGTGAGGTACTTCTGTGGTCTTTCCAGCTGTTGCAAGTGTCTTGTAAGGTACATCCTAAATGGGGCGTTGTACTCAATGATAGGTCTGATGAGTGATGAGTAGAGGGGCACAATGACCTCTTTTGATCTGAATGCAAACCCTTTTCTGATTAGGTGAGCCACATAGAAGGATTTTCCAACCACTTTGGCCATGTAATTATCAAAGGAGAGATTACTATCTACTTGGATCTCCAGATCCCTTATTACGTTTTCCAATATTTAGGGGACTACCACCTATGTGGTAGTTTAGGTGGCAGTCCCCTAAATATGTAAAATGTAATAAGGAATCTGGGGACCCAAGTAGACAGTAATCTCTCCTTTGATAATCACATTGCCCACCTATGTGGTAGTTTGACCAGCAGCGGTAGTGTTGTCGCCTCATAGCAAGATGCTCTCCCGTTCGATTCTCGGATGGAGCGCCTTCTGTGTGGAGTCTGCATGTCCTCCCCGTGGTAGAGTGGCGTTTGAAAGACATGTGTGAATGGGTGTGCCTTCGTTGAAGGTTGGGCATCGGGCTGGCACCTCGGCACCATACAAATTGACTGCCAATCATTAGCGGACCAGAGTAATGCTGTGGTGACCCCTAACCGGGAAAAGCCAAAACTAAGAGCTCTCATAAAATCATCCAAAGCAAATTTCGAGAGAAAAATAGCTAAAGACTCAAAAGACAATCATAAGGCCTTCTTTAGCTATGTTAGAAACCTAGGAGGAAACTCCCAGATATGCTCAGAACTAGTTCAAAATGATGTGAAGATTACTGATCCTACAGACATTGCCAACATACTGGCTGACAGGTTCAGTGCAAACTTCTCCCCCCCTCCCCCCCAAAAGGAGAGATATCTATACCAAATGAGTGCAGCCCGCCAAACATCTCCAGCGCCCAAGTGAGAACTGCTCTCTCCAAAGCAAAAAACACAGCATCCATGGGACCCGATGGTGTCCCCGGCTGTGTGCTCCACGAACTCAATGAGGAATTAAACCCACAGCTAGGACAGCTGTTTAATCAAAGTCTTACCTCTGGATACGCACTCCAGGAGTGGCGCACTGCAACTGTGGTCCCACTTCACAAAGGCGGTGCCTCCACAGACCCTGGAAATTACCGGCCCATTAGCTTGACAAGCCTTATCTGCAAAGCCATGGAGAGGATCATAATGGACCTCATAAATAAAGACATAGGGAATTTGCAGACTTTGGATCCAACCCAGTTTGGCTTTGTCAAAGGCAGATCATGCCTTTTAAACTTGGTTGACTTTTTCGAAACAGTCACCAAAGCCATTGATGAGGGAAAGGCAGTCCATACAGCCTACCTCGATCTGGCTAAGGCCTTCGATACAATACCCCACTCGGGTATCATTGAAAACTCATCAGCTTAAATGTTAACCCATACATCACAAGATGGGTTGCAAACTGGCTGAGTGACAGAACCCACAGGGTCAGAGTTGCTGGCGCCATGTCAGACTCAAAGCCTGTCACAAGTGGTGTCCCACAGGGCTCAGTCCTGGGCCCACTCTTGTTTGGCATCTACTTTTCCGAAATACAAGCAAACACAGGAGGGTTATGGCTGACAAAGTTTGCAGATGACTGCAAACTGGCGCCATAGTAGAAAACACATCTGACACAGATATCCTTCAGAAGGGTCTCACAGAAACGGATAACTGGTGCCAGAGCCACGGCCTAAAGTTAAATGCCAAAAAATGCATAGTCATACCCTTCGGGAAAAACAAGGTTACCCCTAGCTACCAAATAGGTGGCAATCCACTGAGCACAGAAGAAGTTATCAGGGACCTGGGGACCCAGGTTGATAGTAGTCTGTCATTCGACACCCATGTAGCTAAAGTAGTTAGGAAGTCCTTCTACATTGCCCACCTTATCATGAAGGGATTCTCATCTAGATCAAGGGAGGTCATAGTCTCCCTTTACTCATCAGACCAATGATTGAGTACAATGCCCCATTCGGAATGTATCTGACCCGACACTTGCAGCAGCTGGAGAGGCCACAAAGTTCCTCACCAAAAGGATAAAGGGTCTCAAAAATCTGTCCTATGCTGCCCGACTGAAAGAACTCCAGCTCTATTCAGTCGCCACCGCTTGCTCAGAGGTGACCTTTGCCTAACATACAAGGCCATGTCAAACCCAGATTTGATGAATATGCTTCACCTCAAAAATCTAGATCCATCAGAGCCACAAGGGCGGAGACTTAAACCTCGACACGGCTATTAATAGGACGTGCTGGAGAGATAGATTCATCACCCAAAGACTCCCTATGCTGTGGAACAAAATCCCGGTACATGTGAGGCAGAGCACCTCGCTGGCCTTGTTCAAGAGAAATCTTGACCAATGGATGGGAGATCGCAGATATACCCCAGGAATTACCTCAGTGTCACTGCTCGACAGAGGCACAGCAAAATAATGGGTATAGTTCCCCATACTAAAGGGGTGGCGTAAGCCACAAAACAATGGGCTAGGCTTATAAATGCCCTCGGGCAGATAGCCTAGTATGAACCTATGAACCTATGAACCTAAGAAAAACAACCACCACCTACGTGGTAGTTTGTGGGCACTTTGTTTTTTCCAAAGGGGATGACTATGCACTTTTTGGCATTCAGCTTCAGGCCATGATTTTGACACCAAGTATCCGCCTCAGTGAGACCCTTTTGGAGGATGTCTGCGTCAGCTGGAGAGTCAATTGTAGCCCCTAGTTTGCAGTCATCTGCGAACTTGATCAGCCATAATCCTCCTGTGCTTGCCTGTACCTCTGAGAAGTATATGCCGAACAGGTGGGGTCCTAGGACTGAGTCCTGGGGAACCCCACTTGTAACTGGTTTAGAGTCAGACCTAGCTCCCGCAACTCTCACCATGTGGGTTCTACCCGTAAGCCAAATGGCAACCCATCTTGTGACATAGGGGTTTATGTTCAGGCTGGTGAGCTTGTCTATAATACCAGAATGGGGAATGGTGTCGAAGGCCTTTGCAAGGTCTAGGTAGGCTGTGTGTACCAGCTTTCCCTTGTCTATAGCCTTGGCAACTGTCTCAAAGAATTCCATCAAGTATAGGAGGCATGATCTGCCCTTAAAGACGAACTGGGTAGGGTCCAGTGTTTAGAGGTTCCCAATGTCTCTGTTAATGAGTTCCATGATGATGTGCTCCATAGCCTTGCAGACCAAGCTAGTCAGGCTTATAGGGAGATACTTCTCGGGGTCTGTTGTGGCTCCACCTTTGTGGAGCGGAATAACCGTTGCTGTGCACCACTCTATGGGTACGTAGCCTGTGGAGAGGCTGAGTTTGAACAGTGTGTTTAGGTGAGGGGTTAGTTTGTCTTTGAGCTCATGTTTGACGGAGCCTGGGACACCATCCAGTCCCATTGATGCTGTGTTTTTGGCTTTGGAGAGGGCTGTTTTGTGATTTCAGGGGCTCTACATTCTTCTGGCATGGTTATGGGCCCTTTTGGAGGTGAGAGGGGGTGAAATGTGCACTGAACCTGTCTGCCAGGATGTTGGCAATATAAGTTGGATCAGTGTGCTTTGTGCCAGGAATGTCTTCCCTTCTTGGAATTTTACTCTTTTCTGTACTAGTTTCCTCCTTCTATTGTACAGCTTGTTTATGGCATGGGTCCACCAGACTGGTTTCCTTTTCTTGGAGGAGTGAGTCTTGGTTTTGCTTGGGATAGCACGATCTATGCATTCTTGTAGGTGCCCGTAGAATGCATTAGTAAAGGATTTTGCAGTTTGGACAGCATTATCCTTTAGCATGGGGGCTTTGAATCTTTCCACCTTGGTCATAAGTAACGTGAAGTTTGCTTCTGAAAAGTTTTTCATGGTGGTTTCTTTTGTCCTGGGGTGGGGGTGGAATGTGGATATCCAAAGTGATTTGTTTATGGTCAGATCTAACCAGCGAGGGGTTGACCTCCGGTGTGGAACACCAGTCGCCCATGTTGGTGATGACCAGGTCCAATATGTTGTCACCTCTGGTGGGAGTGTTGACCAGTTGGATCCAGGGCGTTTGAGTTTATAAGTTCTAGGAAATGTTGGGCAAGGGAGTTAGTACTTGAGTAGTTCTCCCAGTTAATGTTTGGGTAATTGGAAATCACCCAATATTAGGGTGTTTGGTAGGACCTTTATGTTTCCCACTGTTTCCAGAAATGCGGAATGGGGGTCCTGGGACATGGTGGGTGATCTGTAGCAAACTATAATTTGAATTGCAGTTTTGCCCATTGTTAGTTGCATGTGGATGATCTCTGAAGCACTGTGCTGTGCCACTAACCTGGAGGTGTGGGTATCCTTGATGAATATGGATACTCCCCCGCCTTTTGTATTTCGGTCCGGGTTCTGTGGCCGAAATGTATGGTATGAGTTGTAGCCTGGTAGTGCTGGTGTGCTCTCTGGAGCCTTAAACCAGGTTTCTGTTACTGCACATATATCAATTTTGTCCATACTGAGGAGTGCCTCGAGTGCGTGTGTGTATTTTGAGATTTAGACTTCTGGGCACTGAGTAGCATTACCCTCAGATTTTTACTTGTGCTATTTACGGCAGTGGGTTTGCCTTTTGAGCCTTGCCTAGAAAAGGCACTATGGGGGTGGCAAGAGCCTTGGCCAGTATTTGAAAGCCTAAGGGTGACAAGTGCAAGCCGTCTCTAGCGAAGCAGCGTGGCTTGTCAAGCATGTCATCCCAGGTGGACAGACGCTGGAACTCCTTTGAATGACACCAGAAACTTAGCCAAGTGTTGAAATTGATCATTTTTTCTTTATACCGTGCTATCATTCTTGGTGAGGACAGGATGCTACTCAGAATCAGGGTCATACCAGCCTGGGCTATGTGATCACAGAGCTCTTCCATGTCTCTTTTCATGTAGTCCAGGGAGGTATGGCTCAGGTCATTCACACCAACATGGACAATGGCAGAGTCATATTTGTACTTGTTCTAGAGTGACCTGAGTGCTTGTATTATATGGCGGATCCTGGCACCTGACAGCCAGCTAACAGTAACCTTCTCCTTATTCAGCCTAGTGAGTGGAACGTCAGTGTGCCTGACTGCAGTCACCTATTACTAGTATGTTATGTATGTTATTTTGCCTTAAGGGCTGTGATTGCATGGCACACTGGTTTTGTGAATTATGTGTTTCATGGTTTGTGTTGGGGGGTGGAGGTTGCTTGGATGTCTGCTTTGGAGGTGTCTGTTGCTTTTGCAGATTTTTATTTAGAGCCTCCGAGTATGTTTTTGTGCATTTGTGTGTGTTTTTTGCCGGTGCTGGTTTAATGGGTCTATGTGAGACTAGTGATATGATGCCAGTATTTCCCTTCTCCTCTTGACTGTCTGATCCAGTCTTGGGTTGAGAGAGCTTATCTTCCAGTTTGGCTGTATAATTGTATCTCTCGCATGTATTAGTGTTTGGTGGTAGGAGGAGAGGGTTGTCTGTGTACATGAGGCAGTTGTAACATTGCCTCAAAATGCCCAGATTCACCAGTTGGACTGGAGAGTATACCTGAAGCTGCCCTTTGGACATACCTGGATAGGTACAGTGAACTGTTTTACTGAATGGCTGGTAAAGTTGAATAGAGAGCTTTGTCCTTCTGTACAGTATGGGGGGGGGGGGTCTAATGCTAGGGTTTTATAAGGTTCTGTCGGCTCTGATGTAGGAATGACCGCCTGCTCTGAGGATACTGGTACAGTAGAGAGTCAAGGGGTTTTTGGTCTCAGCTCCAACAAATCTTTTGGAGCTGAAGATGCCCTTTTTGAAGTCTTGTCTGGAAATTTTGAGGACTCCAGCAAAACAAAAACAAAACGACCACTAAGGCTAAGGCCTCCAGTTTTAATAGAACAAAGGCAACAATGTAAAAAGCATACAGAAGGATAAGCTCTTTCACGTAGTTGACTACGCTTCATCAGATCCTAAATAACACAGCTCAAAGAACACTTTTTATACCATCACAATACAGAAATAAGCAAAACATTGCAGCTTATTAAACAATCAAGTAATAATTAAGAACAATTAAAACCAATAAAATAATCAGGACTTCTTGATTTTTCTACTGCCCCTAGCTACTAATTCAGGTTTTATATAGACATAAATGAGCTTGCATTCTCAAAATCCATCTAAGTTTAGTTCTCTCTAAAATATTATTCCTATTACCCCCTCTAGTAGTGATATTTACTGGCTGCAACACCCTAAAGCTAAAAGTGTGCGTATTATGCTCAATGACATGTTTAGCCAACGCATTCGGTGCATTCCTGTTTTTAATGTCATATAGGTGAACATAAATCCTATCCTTTAAACGCTTCACTGTCTTACCTACATAGAAACAATTGCACTCATTACAGTTAGCTAAATATACTAAATTTATAGTTTCACAAGTAGCATGAAACTTAGGTGAAAATTCTAAGTCCAGGTAAGGATGTTTAAAAACCTGGGCTTACTAATGGTATTGCACATCTTGCAGTTCATGCATGGAAAAGTGCTAAAGGGCAAAGTTTCCACTGATCTTTCATGGCCATCTCCACAAAGCAATTGTTTAAAAGTTTTGTTATTTTTATATCCAAAGGCAGGTGCGTCACCTATGATGTCAACAGTGACCCTATGAACCATTAACAGATGCCAATTGCGTTCAGAATTGTCATTGGCATACTTTGTCATGAAACAGACCTTCTCACTTCTGTCTCTTTTTCTTTTTTTATTTGAATTAATATTTACATTCCCATAGGTGGATTGACTAAGAGTATCAGTAACAAGCACCTCATCTCTAATGGCCCTAGTCGTTGTAGCAGCATAACCCCTGTCACTAAACAGGGACTCTAATGAATCTGCCACAACATTCAAATCACCCTCATTCCTACATATCCTTTTTATCCTATTGAACTGTCCCTTAACAATCGTAGGAAAAACATGTTGTGGATGCATACTGCTATATTATACAATGCCTCCTCTAAAACATGCACGCTGATTGGCCAGCCCAACCAGCGTGCCCGTTGTAAATCCCTCAATATACTAACGGAAAAATGTCCGGTCGCCCGGACTTTTTCCGTTAGTATAAACATTCTCGCTATGTTAAAAGAGTTTAACATAGCGACACAGGTTTAAAAAGCAACGCAGATCTCCGTTGCTTTTTAAAGCTGTCTCGCTACGTTAAACTCCTTTAACATAGCGACACAGTGTGTAAGCAACGGAGATCTTGCGATCTCCGTTGCTTTTAACCTGTCTCGCTATGTTAAATGAGTTTAACATAGCGAGACAGCTTTAAAATAAGCAACGGAGATCTCCGTTGCTTATTTTAAAGCTGTCTCGCTATGTTAAACCCATTTAACATAGCGAGACAGTAAAAAGCAACGGAGATCTTGCGTTCTCCGTTGCTTTTGCCCACAGATCTGATGTACTGCGTAGGCATGCGCAGTACATCAGAACTGCCGCGGAACACCAGACAGCTGCGGAAGGGCAGCAAACAGGCATTATACAATGCCATTATTTAAGAAAAGTGATCATTTCTTTTCTTAAATAATGTCATAGTATAATAGCAATAACCCACTTCTGGGTGTGGGTAATGCGGGATTTACCCACGGTTGTCTTTGTTTGGTCCCTCGGGCTTCGCCCTCGGGACCAAACCACGCCAACCGTGGGTAAATCCAGCATTACCCACACCCAGGCGTGGGTTATTGCTATAATCAAGCAGGCTGTTCTTCCAAAATGATTTATGAAAAAGCGAAGTCCGAAAACTTTAAAAAGTCAGTCGTGGATTCTAAATATGTAATACATTCCGATAAAAGGGGGACCCCCCCATCCCATATCAGGAAGACATCATCCACGAAATGTCTGTAAAACCTGATGAGCGAATTATAGAAGTTACTGAACACATGTACTTCCCAATAATAAACAACCATGTTGGCATAAGAATTCACACATGGGGTGCCCATAGTGACACCCCATTGTTGTAAAAACAAATCCTTACTTTTCAGAAGACATTATTGGTTAATATCAGATCAAGTAGTGTACAAACCAGTACCATTTGATCATTCTCTATATGATGTACATTGTTCAAAACATATCTAACTGCTTCAATACCATACTCAGTAGGGATGGATGTAAACAAACTTTGCACATCTAAGATTCTGAGGACTCTGAAGAAATAGCCTCTGAAAAGGGGGGTTTTAATAAACCCTTTAAAATCAACTTATTCTCATGCTCCATAAGCCCTCTCTGATTAAAACCATGACATATGGAGCAATTTTCTTGGAGATGAAGAGGCCTCAAGCAATAAACACAGAGAATATGCAAGAATCACTAAGGGGCATCTTCTTCCCGCATTTTTCACACTTTCTGAAACCGGTTCCCTTCTTGCTTTTGAGACATAGCAACTTAAACACAGGCACTCCCAAACACACTGAAGCAGAAACTGAAGAAAGAGCAGTTAGAAATAGTAAGAGAAAACAAATACACACAAAGAAATCATACTCTACCTTAAATGGATGATTAGAGGAGGGAAGGAAAGGGAGAGAAAATTTGTCTTGCAACTAAAATGGACAACAGAGATGACCCTCTAAACAAAACAAGTAGAAACCCATTGAGAAGACCCATACTAGCAAAAGGAAGTTACACTGAGAAAGGAAAGGTCTAAGATAAAATAATAATAATAATAATAATAATAATAATAATAATAATAATAATAATAATAATAATAAAAGAATTAGCAATACTTAGCCCAGAGCTTAGCTAAACAGGAAGCTCTTCGCTGCTGGGCAAATGAGAACTGAGGTTATATAACAGTTGGATTATGGGTTGGGAAAATGCCCACGAGCTTGGTTGAGGACCTAGAGCTTATGTAAAGGCTGAGATGGATCCGACCCATCAGTAAGAATAAAGACAAGATTGACAACATCACATCATTTTATTTTTACTGAAAAGAACATAGTATTAACATAGGGATTAAAGCTCCCTGGTCATTTAATCCAGGAACTCTATTAGCAATTAGTCCAAATTGCCATTATAATTCTTCGTACTCAAGAAATTCTTTCCAAGGACCCCCCCTATTTTCTGTATCTGTACTTTGTCAATAATAAAAACAGATTTTTTTTTGTAATTACAACATGGTTATGTAAGTGTTATTCACTATTCTTTTTTTTGATATCATAATAATGTTTATAAATTCTACATTTCACACTTCTCTATTTTTTCTAAATTAAAAGCCTCGCAAAATAAACATTTTGCAAGGTAAACAATGCATTTTGTGTTACAGCTCCTCTTCCTAGGACAGAAAAATGGTCCTAGAATAATTTTGCATAGTTACATTTATTTCATCATAAATAAATCTGCATTAAGAACAGGTTCTATATTTTTTACATTCTAGCTTGTGATGAAATCACATGTGTATTTTCAAAAATGTTCTTAATATTTAAATTTGTAGCACACATATGCAGAAAAACCTATGTACCAGATTTCCTCTAAAATATATTTTACGTTACAAGCATCCACTGAATACAGTGTTATAAATGCTATTGTATTTTTTTTGCTCCCCATTGAAATGTTGACACTAAATAAAATAAAAAATAAAAAATGAAAAACACAGGAGAAGAGTGAATCTCTAGAATCGCTTCTCCTCCTCAAAACTTGCTTTTGCGAGAGGGGGGAACGAGCCCCCTGAACTTGTACATACCAAATCCAAGATTACCATAGCTCAGAGAAAAGGGAATATTCTGAGAAATTGCATCTCAGACTTAGTATATACAAGTCTGATCTTTTGGCCATAGTCTGCACATTTCAGGACTCTATCTAGTGGCTTCCAACATGTCAAACTGTTTTTTCCTTTGCTTTAATCACATTTTCTAGCTCAACTTGTTTTCCAGATCTAAAATAAGTTTAAGTCTAGTATGTTTATCCTTAACTACTTTTGCTCTAATAAGTAAAAGGAGAGATTTAGGGTAGCCTCTTTCCAACAGCATACTGCATTAGTCAAAATATCAACTTCACCTACAACTCCGTATCCACATAAATTCATCTAGATAGTCTCGCCATCTGTCTCTTTATAAGGCTACATTTATGATGAAATGGGTGGCAACTGGAGAAATGCAAATATGTACTAGAAAAAAACTGGAATGGAATCAAAGGCAACATTGTATGAAAATCTTAAATATGTTGCCGATGCCAAATAATGAAAAAAAAATTTCCTTTAGGTCACTCTGTTCCTAACCATATTATAAATATATCATCCAGGTACTGAATGTATAAACACATCTGTGCCATGTATATGGAGTTAAAAACTTTTTCAAGTTCCTAGTGCAAATGTACAAGATTAGCATAAATGGGAGTTGACATGACCCCCCCCCCCCGCATTGCTACCCATCTTTACTTAATGATAATATTCACTTTCAAAAATGTAGCATTAACATTTCAATGGGGAGCTGAAAGGGATATAAAAGAATAATTTAGATGCAACTATAAGGAAAGGCATTTATGCAGGGTTTAGGGTTTAAAAGCCAACTTTTTCTAATACACATTTGCATTTCACCTGTCACCCATTTCATCATAAATGCATCTTTTTAAAGGGAAAGATAGTGAGGCTGTCCAGATTAATTTCTATGGATACTGTGAGAGAACTGTACTAAAGGTCTTGACAAAAATCTATACACGTGGCATGCACACATAACCTCTCATCTAATATAACTGATATGCTCTGAAATGTTTGCCAAGATTCACAGGCTTGTAGGGTCTTCCCCTATGGAAATTATTCTGGCACACATATTAGGAAATAGATCTTCTGCATCCTCCTATATCACTTGAATAATCATCCTTAATGTCACTCTGCACAGGATTCTGGGTAGTACAATGGGTCAGTGAATGGGCTAACCTTGTATATATGCAACCCCCCCTACTACCAATAGACACGCACGTCTTTAAAAGTTTTCCAATGGATAGGCCAAGTTTTGTTCTAGGACACAAAGCAAGCACCATGAGATAGCAAATGACCCCACAGAACCTGTGATCTTGATGTTACCTACAAGTGTCATAGCAAAGGTAATGTGTGAGGACTTGTCGCTGTACTGACAAGTCAGTACTGGGGTCGAAAAATTGTTAACAAGCATGTATTCTAGGATTCTAGCTGTATTCACAGACTTTGAAAAGATATCATGTTTTGGGATAATACAGTCTTAACTCCTACCTGTCACTTCTAATATGTTTAAAAAGGCATCCTTGCTTCCTTCGGTCTGGCACATAGGACTTGACTGTCTTGGTCAAGAGTCTCTGGGCACAGTTCAGTCAGTTTTCTAAAAGGATGCAGGGCATTTCTACATAATAAACTGCTCAACTCTTTTTATTAGACAGTTTATTAAGCTGGAGGGTCCTCCACAGAGGCTTACTCAAACTTGTCAGCATATCTAAGCCTAACAGGGGCATACTTGATGATGTATTTACTAACAGGGACATGGAAGACAGAGACATGCTATTATGGTTATGATTCTTGTTTTGCATCCCAATACCTCACACACAGTGCAGTTGTGTACACTTACCATAAATGAAGATGTTTGAGTGTTATTCACTGTTGCAATCATCACATCTGGATTATCTGCTTGCAGGTAGCCCTCAGCCGGCCTGAATACCAGAGTCCTGGGATTTCTGCGTTGGATGCTGTCGCTTCTTCTATGACGTCAGGGGCATAAAACATGCAGCCGACACCATTACATCAGTTTACACATGATATAATATATACCAAACAAATATGACAGGTAAAGGACAATTGAAGTCAGGGGGCTGGAGGGAGGGTAACTAGGACTGCAACAGTGAATACACTCGAACATCTACATTTATGGTAAGTGTACACAACTGTACTATGTTCTTCGTGTTTCACTGTTGCAGTCATCACATTTGGATTGATTCCCAAAGCTAAGGAAGGGTGGAGGTAGTTAAAGAGCATTAGGGCTAGCAATCAGGCCCTGTAAGACTACTGTGGCAAATCCAGCTCTGGATGTAGAAAAAATAGGCAAGTGGCAATGCTTGGTGAAAGTATGTACAGAGCTCCAGGTTGCAGCTTTCAGGATGTCCCTGGTAGGGACTCCTCTGAGAAATGCAGTAGAGGTAGATGTAGCCCTAGTGAAATGTGTTCTTATCCCCTGTGGGGTAGGTTTTTCATGGTGCTTGTAGCAGAAATGGATGCAATGTGCTATCCATTTGGAAATTGTTTGATTTAAAATGGCCTTCCTCTCTCCCCCTGCAGCAAAGCTGACTAGCAGCTGGTCAGATTTTCTGAGAGGCTTAGTCCTGTCTAAATAGAATCTAAGCTGTCTGTGCACATCCAGGGAATGCAGTATCCTTCCCCTTTATTCTGGGGATTAGGGAAAAAAGTAGGCAAATTAATGGACTGGTTCAGAGCCACACTGGACACCACCTTGGGCATAAGTGAGGGATTAGTCCGGAGAGAAACCCTGTCCGCATGGAAGATAATGAAGGGTTCCACTGCTATAAGGGCCTGCAATTCAGACACTCATCTCACAGAAGTGATGGCTAGAAGTAAAGCTGTTTTCCAAGAAAGGAATTTCAACTCTGCTGTAACAGCTGGTTCAAAGGGGGGAAGAGTAAGTTTTTCCAACACAAGTTAAGATCCAAGGCTGGAGTGAAGGCTCTCTTGGGGGGGGGGGGTCCTTAAATTTTTGGCTCCTCTAATGAATTGTTTTAATAGAGGATGAGAGAAGAGGGGTGGCTCAGTATTATAATGAGCTGATATGGCAGAGACATGAATCTTAATTGTAGAGAAAGATAGGCCCCTGTGGAGCATTTCTGTTAAATAATCTAAAATATAAGGTAAGCTGGGCACCGTTGTGCCCATCCCCTGAGACTGGCTCCAGGAACAGTATCTTTTCCACTTTTCTGAATAGGATTTTCTAGTACTAGGCCTCTTTGCCTCAAGAATGACATCCAACATCTGCTCACTGAGGGTTGCCAGAGGTGAGCTCAAGGAATTAGCCAGGCTGCAAGGTTCAGGGTTTGAAGTTGAGGGTGCAGAATCTGGCCCACCTGCTGGGACAGCAGGGAAGGGGTCTGAGGCAGGTGCCATAGTTGCAGTACTGTCAGACTGCGCAAAAGGGGGTATCAGTGCTAGTGTGGCCAGTCCAGTGCAATCAGTATTGTCCTTGGCTTGTCCTGTTTTATTGTTAGAAGGACCTTCGAGAGGAAAGGTAGAAGGGGGAAG
This sequence comes from Protopterus annectens, assembly GCF_019279795.1. Classification (NCBI taxonomy): domain Eukaryota; kingdom Metazoa; phylum Chordata; order Ceratodontiformes; family Protopteridae; genus Protopterus; species Protopterus annectens. Next base: position 1,476,643,493 of record NC_056733.1, on the reverse strand, counting down.
GCATGAACTGAGAGGCCTTCCCAGGTAAAGGACAGGGCATCCACTTTCCAAGCTTGACTGTGGTGAGTTCTGTGCAATATTTGTTCATTTGGTAGCTCTATGGGGAGGCAGGCAAACAGGTCTACCTCTGGTGTCCTCCATTTGTTCCTCAAGAGTGTGAATACTTTGGGTTCCAGTTTCCATTCATGTGGATCCATGAGATTTCTGATTAAGTCATCTGCCAGTGAATTTAGTTTGCCCAGCAGGAATAGAGCTTGTAGGTTCACTTGGTTGCTCAAAGCTGTGTTCCGCAGAGCCAAGACTAGTCTGCAGAGTGGGTAGGAATGGGTTCCCCACTGCTTATTTATGTACCCCATAACTGTGGTTTGGTCTGTCTTTACCAGTAATTGTCCTGGAAGAATAAAGTCTTTGAAGGCTGTCAGAGCATTCTGTGCAGCTAACATTTCTTTTCGATTGATATGCAGGTGCATCTGTATTGGGTTCCATTTGCCTTGAATGCACTTGCCCTGCCATGTGAGCCTCCCATGCATAGTCTGATGCATCTGTTAGAGTTTGGGTGGCAGGGGGTAGAGTGAAAGGGAGTCCCTTGTTGTGGTAGCAGGCCTCTACCCACCAAAGGAACTCTGCCCTTAGGCAAGGAATGATAAGAATCATTGTTTCCAGGTCCTAAGAATGTTGACACCATAGACTTTTTAGATACCACTGAAGTTTCCTCATATGCAGTCTTGCAAAAGGAATTAGCAGAATGCAACAGGCCATGAACCCAAGGGCTTGCAGGATTTTCCTTGCAGATAGCTGGGTCATTGTGCCCAGTAGGTTGAAGTAGGCTGTCAAACTTGTTTCTCTGTAGTGAGGAATGCCATCTGGGAAGCTGTGTTCAAGGTTGCTCCCAGGAATACAATCTGTTGCCAGGGTAATAGATGTGATTTCTTCTCATTGATGGTGCATCCCAGTGAAGTTAGAAGATTATTTACAAATGCCATGTGCTGTAATAGCAAGTCCCGACTCTCTGCCTGAATCATGCAATCGTCCAAATATGGGTAAATCTGAATATTTCTCTGCCTGCAAAATGCAATTGCTGGAGCTAGGCACTTTATGAATACCCTGGGTGCAGTAGATAACCCAAAGGAAAGTTCAGAGAAAGTACAGTTGTGTACCTACCATAAATGTAGATGTTCGAGTGTATTCACTGTTGCAGTCATTACACTTGGGTTATCCTGCTGGCAGGCTACCCGCAGTCGGCCTGAATTCCAAAGTCCTGGTCCGGCATCAGTTGCTGTCGCCTCTTCCCTGATATCAGTGCGCCAGGGGTATAAAAGATGCAGCCGACGCCATTTTCTTCAGTTTTCCTTGCCCCAGATGTCAGGTGCCCCCAAAAGGGAAGGCTGTAAAAATTATGATCATAAAAAAGCATGCACATAACCTTCATCTACAAGTAAATACACCACATAGGTTGTATAGAATGGATAGGTACAGATAAGTCCCAGCAAAGAAAAAGGGGAATGGTGGGAGGGTAACCTGGACTGCAACAGTGAATACACTCGAACATCTACATTTATGGTAGGTACACAACTGTACTATGTTCATCGTGTTTCACTGTTGCAGTCATTACACTTGGGTTGAATCCCAAAGCTGAGGTTGGGCGGCTGGACCTAAATAGAGTTTGGAGTGGCTATGAGGCCCTGCAGAACTGCAGTGGCAAAGCCTGCTCTGGATTTAGAGTAGAGATGTAAATGGTAGTGCTTTGTAAAAGTGTGCACTGAAGTCCATGTTGCAGCCTCTAAACTATCCTTGGTTGGTACTCCTATGAGGAAGGCTGCTGAAGTGACTGCTGCTCTGGTAGAATGTGGCCTAATGCCCTTGGGCACTGATTTGGATGTTGTGAATAGCAGAAACGAATGCAGTGGCCTATCCATTTTGAAACAGTCTGCTTTGAAATGGCTTTTCCTTGGGAACCTGCAGCATATGACACTAAGAGTTGCTCAGTCTTTCTGAAGGCTTTAGTCTTGTCCAAGTAAAAGTGTAGCTGTCTGTGTATGTCCAAAGTATGCAGAAGTCTCTCCCCCTTATTCTGTGGGTTTGGATAAAAGGTAGGCAAATGTATGGTTTGGTTAAGAGCCACGCTGGACACTACCTTAGGCATAAATGTCAGGTTTGTCCTTAGAGAAACCCTGTCCTGATGGAAAATAAAAGGTTCCACAGCCATTACTGCCTGTAACTCTGAGACTCTTCTTGCTGAAGTTATTGCTAAGAGAAGAGCAGTTTTCCATGACATGTATTTTATCTCTGCTGTATTGGCAGGCTCAAAAGGAGGCAGTGTGAGTTTTTCCAAGACAAAATTGAGGTCCCATGTAGGTACTGTAGCTCTCCTTGGAGGTCTTATATTTTTGGCCCCTCTGAGAAACTGTCTTAGCAGTGGATGAGAAAAAATAGGTGGGTCCGTATTGTAATGAGCTGAAATGGCAGAGGCATGGATCTTAATTGATGAGAAGGACAGGTCTTTGTCCAGCATCTCAGTTAGGTATTGCAAAATCTGAGGAATATTTGGTTCAAGCGAGTCAATTCCCTCCACTTGGTTCCAAGCACAGAATCTCTTCCATTTTTCTGCATAAGATTTTCTGGTGCTGGGCCTCCTGGCCTCCAAAATAACATCCATAACTGCTTTAGAGAGGGGTGTGTTCTGAATGATTACATTATCTGCCATGCAGCCTGATTTAGAGTTCTGAGTTGGCTGTGCAGGATCTGAGTGTTCTGTTGGGTCAGCAAATGAGGCATTAGAGGCAATGTCCAGGCTGGGCCTTGAGACAAGCTCTTTAGGATTGGGTACCAGTGCTGGCGTGACCAGTCTGGGGCAATCAGTATCATTTTTGGCTTCTCTTGTCTGACCTTTAGGAGTACCTTGGAGAGGAGAGGTAGAGGAGGGAAGACATATACTATAAGGGCTTTCCAGCTGAATGAGAGGACGTCCACTTTCCATGCTTGCTTGTGATAAGTCCGAGTGCAGAATCTCTGTAGCTGGCAGTTGTGAGGGGAAGCGATTATATCTTTGTCTGGGAATCCCCATTTTCCTGTTATCATGTTGAAGATTTGTGGATCCAGTTTCCACTCATGAGGATCCATGAGATTTCTGCTTAGTTCGTCTGCCAAAGTATTTGTCTTTCCTGGCAGGAATTGTGCTTGCAGATGTACTTGATAAGTCAATGCTGTGTTCCACAAAGTCATGGCTTGCCTGCAGAGGGGGTAGGAATGTGTGCCCCCTTGCTTATGTACCACATGACTGTAGTATTGCCCGTCTTTATCAGTAGTTGTCCTGGATGAAGTAGGTCCTTGAAGGCTGTCAGGGCATTCTGTACAGCTAGCATCTCTTTTTGATTGATATGAAGATGCATTTGGTTTGTGGGCCATGTGCCCTGAATACATTTTCCTGCCATGTGCGCCCCCCCCAGGCATAATCTGATGCATCTGTTGTTAGTGTCTGCCTGGCAGTGGGTAAGGTGAATGGCTGTCCCTTGTTGTGGTGACAGGCTTGTGCCCACCATTGAAATTCCTGTTGCGGGCAGGGAATGAGTGTAATTATTGCTTCCAGGCTGTGGCAATGTTGAGTCCAAACACTTTTTAGATACCATTGTAGTTTCCTCATATGCAGTCTTGCATATGGAATTAGTAGAATGCAGGATGCCATGTAGCCCAGAGCCAGCAGAATTTTTCTTGCAGATAACTGGGTCTTTGTTGCCATGTCTTTGAAGTAAGAAGTCAGATGCCTTTGTCTGAGCCATCTGGGCAGTTGTATTTAAGCCTGCATCCAAGAATATTATCTCTTGAGAGGGTACTAGTTTTGATTTATTTTCATTTACTGTGTACCCTAGGCAAATTAGTAATCTTTTTACAAACGCCAGATGCTGTAGTAGAATATCTTTGTCCTTTGCTTGAATAAGGCAGTCGTCCAAGTAGGGGTATATTTGAATTCCTCTTTGTCTGCAAAATGCAATTACTGGTATCAGGCATTTTGTGAAGACCCTGGGCGCAGTAGATAAGCCAAAGGGCAGTGCGGTGAATTGGTAGTGCAGTGAGCCAGCTATGAATCTGAGGTATCTTCTGCAAGATTGTCTGATTGGGACATGCAGGTATGCCCCTTTGAGGTCCAAAGTTACAAGCCAAGCCTTCTTGTCCAGCATGGGCAGAAGCTGCTGTAGAGTCAACATTTTGAATTTTGGGACATCCAGAAACATATTTAGAATAGACAGGTCCAGAATTGGTCTCCAGGCTTTGTCCTTTCTTGGTACTAAGAAAAGTCTTGAGTAAAATCCTTGCCCCTGCTCTTGCTGTGGCACTGGCTGAATAGCCGCCATGTCCATGAGAGAACTTGTTTTTGTGCCTCTTGCCATTGATTGCGTGGCAGGTCTGGCATACCTTTTGCCTTTGGAAGGGTGTGAAAGTGGAACCTGTAGCCCTGAGAGACTATATTTAAGACCCATTTGTCCTGGGTGATCTTGTGCCAGTTTTGTGAAAAAGTGCTAGCTTTCCCCCTAAGGGTGTTGCCAAAAAATAAGTGCTTGGCATTGGCAGAGGGTAGTCATTGGGACTGTTTTCTATAAGGCTGTGATTTGTCTTCTCCGTTTTTGGAGGTAGAAGCACCCCATTGTTTGGGCCTGTATGAGCCCTGGGGTTGTTGCCTGCCTCTAGGGTGTCTGAATTTGCCTCTTTGTGGTCTGTCTGACACTGGAAAGGACCAATTCTTAGACGGCCAGTTCCTGCTAAATCTGGGTGGCTGTACCTGAAAGAAATCCTTTACTGTCTGCATAGATTTTGCCTTATCCTCCATTTTCTTTAACACCTCCTCTCCTCTGCTTTAACATCAAAGTATCATGCTGTAATGGAGCATCCAATAGTTTTGCTTTAACATGATCAGGCAGATTCTGTTCCTTTAACCAAGCATACCTTCTAATAACAGAACCTGTAACAGCAGCCCTGCACAAGGCCTCCAGTGAATCATAGCCACATTGCAAAGTATGTTTTCCCACTTTTTCAGCTGCATGCAATAAATCCTGCAAATCTTTGTTCTCAGAACATTCAGAATTTGTCAACATTTTTTGTTTTAACAAAGACATTAAGTATTGCTGATATTTGAGCATATGAAACTGACAATTTAAAGCCCTTACAGCCAAGGTAGCAGAAGTGTAAACTTTTTTGTCCCATCTATCCAAAGCCCTATAATCTGTCTGAGGGGACATGGTTTTTGGCAGAAGCAGCCTTGACCCCTTTGGGACGCTGTGAGATAGTTTCTGGGTCAGCAGCAGGGTATTTGTAAAGAAATTTATGGGAGTCTGATACCATGTAGTATCTGTCCGGCTTAACAGGGGCAGGAGGTAAAGAGTCTGGAGACAGGCCGGACTCTGAAAAAACATCATCTACTATGTCTAGAACAGGGGGAATTGCAATAGGTCTGTGCTGAGGAAGTAAAAGAAAGTCTCTTAAGTCTTTTCTTTAGAATCGGAATAATCCTGGCTCTACCAATGGAAATGCTCCCTCATGGTATGCAGGGTTTCCCCAAAAGAGTAGTCCTCAGGAGGAGAAGCTGAAGGAATAGAATTTTCAGCATCAGAATCCTCATAGGGAGGAAAAGAATATCCCTGATCAGAAGACAAATCAGAGGAAATGGAAACCTGATCAGAGGAATCATATTCAGTGTCTTGCCTAGGCCTCTTATCAGCAGGGGGATGGAAACCCCTGATCAAAGTAATTAGGTCTTCGGCCATTTTGAGCATCTGTTTCTTGGGCATAGAAGCCTGTCCTGGAGAATGCTGTACTGGTTTCCTTGTCTTTAAAACTGTTTTAGACTTTGTCTTGGATGCTGAAGTAGGCTTTATATAAAGTTGTGTAGGTCTGAAGACACCCTCAGAAGCCGATGCCTGCTCAGCGGCTCCGGACCCATCTGAGGGATTAATTTCCGAAGGGCCAATACCTTGAGTATCCAGAGGCCTAGCTGTCTCCACGTGGGAGACGGAGGCGGCCTGTGGCTCTGAGGTAGCAGGAGTTAGGGGCTGTGAAAGCGCCTCACTGAGCACCAGCGAACCGGCGACTGACCTAGAAGAGGCTTCGTCGTCGGTTTTGGACCTTGGATGCTTGTCCTTGTCTTTACCCTTGCGTTTTTTATGAATTCCGGTCTTCGGTTGTTCCAACAGCATTATGTAGTTAAACCTTCTGCCAAAATAATGAAAAGCAAAATCGTACCGATGCTTAATAGTGCACTGGTTAAATCTAGCACAAAACCGACAACTAGCAACGTCGTGGTCAGGGCCTAGGCATGGAATACAGTAAGAGTGAAAATCCTTATGAGGTATTTGCTTCCCACAAGAAATACAACTGTTAACTTTTTCTGACATCGGTCTGGAGCAAGAAAAAAGTTTCCCCAACAGGGTACTTAGCTTTATTGAACACTTCGGATATGAAATTCGATTTCAAAAATCTCAGGAGTCGGCCGACCGGCACTTGCGAACTGCTTTTGTGTCAGGCACCATGCTGCAAGAAAGACTGAAGAAAACGGCGTTGGCTGCATCTTTTATACCCCTGGCGCACTGACTTCAGGGAAGAGGCGACAGCAACAGATGCCGGACCAGGACTTTGGAATCCAGGCCGACTGCGGGTAGCCTGCCAGCAGGATAACCCAAGTGTAATGACTGCAACAGTGAAACACGATGAACATCTGATACTGCATGAAGCCTGCCCTGAAGCGTAGGTATTTCCTGCAAGATTCCCCGAATGGGATGTGCAGATAAGCTTCTTTAAATCTAGGGTTGCCAGCCAAGCATCCTTGGCTAACATAGGAAGAAGCTGTTGAAGAGTTAGCATTTTGAATTTTGGAAACACCAGAAAGGTGTTGAGGATAGACAGGTCCAGGATAGGACGCCAGGAGTTTTTTCTGGGAACCAGGAACAGTCTTGAATAGAAACTTTATCCCCTTTGTTCTGCTGGGACAGGTTGAATGGCCCTGACACTGAGGAGAGAAAGCACTTATTTTTGGGCCTTCGACCACTGGTTTGGGGGGAGATCTGGCCATCCACTTGGGGGTGGGAGAGAGTGGAAGTGGAATCTGTATCCTAGGGAAACTATGTTTAAAACCCATTTGTCTTGGATAATGAATTCCCAGTTTCTTGCGTGCAGAGCGAGCTTTCCTCCTAAAGGTGCAAGTAGTGGAGCAAGGCTTGGAAGAGTTAAGGATAAGTCATTGTGCAATTTTTCCATAGGGGGGGTGGCTTACTACTCCCTGCTTTGGGAGTGGGAGCCCCCCTCTGCTTAGCTCTGTGCATAGTCTGAGACTGAAGTCTTGGTGGTCTGCTGCTCCTGGGTTTAGACTGACAAGGCCTGGAAGGAACTGGAAAGGACCAGTTCTTTGAAGGCCAATGCCTACTGAATCTAGGTGGCTGCACTTGTAAGAAATCTTTCAACAGTTTGCATAGATTTAGGTTTTTCCTCCATTCTTTTAAGGACTTCTTCTGCTTTGTTGCCAAAAAGGCGCTCTTAGTTTAAGGATGCATCCAGTAATTTGTCTTTAACATGCTCTGGCAAGTTTTGGCCTAAAGTCCCTCAGCCACAAAGAGAGGCTGGAACCTCTGTCACTGTATTCAGTGTCTTACACACCTTTGAAGGAGGATCTCTGTCTTGCTTACTGCACCATCAGAAACTGGACTGTCCTGGACATCCTTGTTTCTCTGTAAGTCCAACATCTCCACCAGTATTAGAACAGTACAGTTTTGTACCTACAATAAATGTAGATGTTCGAGTGCTAATACAGCTGCAGTCATAACAGATGGGTTCTCCTGCCGTCAGACGGGTCCTCGGTCGGCCGAATTCCAAAGTCTAGGTCCGGCATCGGTTGTTGTCGCTTCTTCCCTGACATCAATGCGACAGGGGTATAAAAGAACCAGCCAACGCCATTTTCTTCAGTTTTTCTTGCCCCAAATGTCAGGTGCCCCCAGAAGGAAGGCAATACATAAATGTATGTAATAAAGCAATGCAATATAATCAAAATACAGTAGTTGCAAGCAGATACACCATAAATGAATACCCCAATCAGGTTGTATGAGGAGGTGTTAGCCAATAGGCCTGTCCCAAGAGGGGAAGGAGGGAGGGAAACCTGGACTGCAGCTGTATTAGCACTCGAACATCTACATTTATGGTAGGTACAAAACTGTACTATGTTCATCGTGCATACAGCTGCAGTCATAACAGATGGGTAGAATCCCAAAGCTAAGAAAGGGGTGGCAGGCACTAGGTGGAACTAGGAGGAGCCAGGATGCCCTGCAAGACTGCAGTGGCAAAGCCTGCTCTAGTTTTGGAGTATAATGGTAGGTGGTAGTGCTTGGAGAAGGTATGCACAGAACTCCAAGTGGCTGCTTCCAAAATATCTTTGCTAGGAACTCCTCTGAGGAAAGCTGCAGAGGTAGCTGTGGCCCTTGTGGAGTGAGATCTGATGCCTGCAGGTACAGTTTTACAATGAAAAGAGTAACAAAAGCGTATGCAGTGGGCTATCCATTTTGAGATTGTCTGTTTGGAAATTGGCTTCCCTTGAGCTCCTATAGCATAGGATAAGTTTTTCTGAAAGGCTTTGTTCTGTCCAAATAATAATGCAGCTGTCTGTGGATGTCCAAGGAATGTAGTAGTCTCTCCCCTTTGTGTTGAGGATTAGGGTAAAAGGTAGGTAAGTGGATAGCCTGATTCAAAGCTACCCTGGATACCACCTTTGGCATAAAGGACGGGTTGGTTCATAAGGAAACTCTGTCCTGATGGAAGATGATAAAAGGCTGCACAGCCATGAGGGCTTGTAGTTCCGATACCCTGCGAGCTGAGGTGATAGCCAGAAGGAAAGCTGTTTTCCAGGACAAATATTGCAAATCTGTTGAGGCAGCTGGCTCAAAGGAGGCAAGGTCAGCTTTTCTAGAATGAAATTGAGGTCCCAAGCAGGTATTGGTTGTTTCCTTGGGAGTTTTATATTCTTAGCCCCTCTGAGGAACTGTCTTAAGAGGGGGTGAGAGAATAAAGGTGGATCAGTGTTGTATTCTGCAGAAATGGCTGAGGCATGGATTTTGATGGAGGAAAATGAAAGTCCACTGCTTAGCAGCTCAGCTAGATACTGTAATATTTGAGGTAAATTCAGTTTTCCAGGATTCTGGCCCTTTTTCTCATTCCAGGCACAAAACCGTTTCCATTTTGCGGAGTAAGCTTTTCTAGTAGACGGTCTTCTGGCCTCCAAAATGACATCCTGCACCTCCTTGGAGAGTAGGGTCTATTGTGATGTTAAGGAATCTTCCATGCGGCCAGATTGAGTGTTTTCAGCTGACTGTGAAGAGTTTTGAAGCTGTGCTGAGTCAGAAGAAGAGGCATTAGAGGTAGGGTCCATGGTGGGGAATGCGTCAGGCTCCTCAGGAGGGGGTACCAGTGCTGTCTTGGCCAGTCTGGAGTAATGAGAATCATCTTTGGTCTGTCTGCTCTGGTTTTTAATAGAACTTTGGGCAGCAGAGGAAGAGGCGGAAAGGCATAAACTGTCATTGTTGTCCAACTGAAAGAGAGAGCGTCCACTCTCCAGGCCTGTGGATGATAAGTCCTTGAGAAGAATTTTGTCAATTGGTGATTTTTGTGGGAGGCAAAGAGATCTATGTCTGGCCTTCCCCATGCTTGTATTATCTCTGTAAAAACTTGAGGATGCAACTTCCATTCGTGTGGATCTGTCATATTTCTGCTTAGGTTGTCTGCCAGCGTGTTTTCCTTGCCTGGCAAGTACTGTGCTTGAAGTTCGATTTGTAATTCCAGAGCCATGTTCCAAAGTGACATGGCCAGCCTGCATAGGGGTATGAATGGGTTCCTCCCTGTTTGTTTATGTACCACATTACTGTGGTGTTGTCTGTCCTTATCAATAGTTGACCTGGATGCAGAAGGTCTTTGAAAGCTATAATAGCATTTATTACTGCTAGCATTTCCTTTTGATTGATGTGAAGGTGCTTTTCTTTTTGGGACCATTTGCCCTGAATGCACCGATCTGTCATGTGCGCCCCCCAGGCGTAGTCCGAGGCATCTGTTGTGATGACTTGATTTGCTTGAGGCTTGCAGAATGGGAGACCTGTGTTTGTTTGGCGTGCTTGAGCCCACCACCGAAATTCCTTTTGAAGACATGGAATTAGTGGTATTATTGCTTCCAAACTGTGGCTGTGTTGAGACCATAGGTTTTTCAGGAACCATTGAAGTTTCCTCATATGCAGCTTTGCACATGGGATTAGTAGGATGCAAGATGCCATGAATCCCAGAGCCTGCAGGATTTTCCTTGCAGTCAGCCTGGTGAAATTTGCTAGTTTTCTGAAGTATTGAGTTAGTTGCCCCTGTTTCTCTGGCGTGAGGTAGGCCATCTGGGTGCTTGTGTCCAAGTTGGCACCCAGGAAAATTATTTTCTGAGAGGGTATTAGCCTTGACTTCTTTTTGTTGACTGTGTATCCCAGAGAATTCAACAACATTATTACAAAAGCCAGATGTTTCAGAAGTATGTGCTTGCTGTCTGCTTGGATCAGGCAGTTGTCCAAATATGGGTATATTTGTATCCCTTGAAGTCTGCAGTAGGCAATTACTGATGCCAGGCATTTTGTGAATACTCTGGGCGCAGTAGATAAGCCAAAGGGCAATGCAGAGAATTGATAATGGGTTGAACCTGCAAGAAATCTGAGGTATCTTCTGCAATTTTGTCTGATTGGGACATGCAGGTATGCCTTCTTGAGGCCCAATGTTACCAGCCAAGACTCCTTGCCCAGCATGGGAAGAAGCTGCTGTAATGTGAGCATCTTGAATTTTGGTACGAGTAAGAATGTGTTTAGGATGGATAGGTCCAAAATAGGTCTCCAATCTTTTCCCTTCCTTGGTACCAGGAATAGTCTGGAATAAAAACCTTGACCTTGTTCTTGAGTAGGTACCTCTTGAATAGTTTTCATGTCCATGAGATCTGAAATTTGTCTTTGTGCCTCTGCCCTTTGATTGTGTGGCAGGTTTGGCATGCCTCTCATTTTTGGAAGGGTGTGAAAATGGAATCTGTAGCCTCTGTTTATAATGTCCAGGATCCATTTGTCTTTTGTGACAATATGCCAATTTTTTGAAAATGCCAGTTTTCCGCCTAAGGGTGCTGGCATTTGAGCCTTGCTTGGCATGCAAAGGGGAAAGTCATTGGGCTTGCTTTTTGAATGGCTGTGAACTATCCTCACCACCTCTTTGTGTAGGAGCTTGCCATTGTCTGCCTCTAAACGATCCTTGAGATTGCCCTCTGCCGCCTGTATCTACCTCTTTGGGGTCTGTCCGTGGCTGGAAAGGACCAATTTTTGGAAGGCCAATTTCTACTGAAACGTGGAGGTTGTACCTGTAGAAAATCTTTCACTGTTTGCATTGATTTAGCCTTTTCCTCCATTTTCTTTAATACCTCCTCAGCTTTAACACCAAATAATACATCCTTTTGTAGAGGGGCATCTAGTAATTTAGCTTTGACATGATCTGGTAAGGTTTGCTCCTTGAGCCAGGCATGTCTACGTATGACTGATCCTGTAACAGCAGCTCTACATGAGGCCTTTAGAGCATCAAAACCACATTGCAAGGTATGTTTACCCACTTGTTCTGTACTATGCATCAAATCCTGCAACTCCTTCAAGTCTGGTTGTTCAGGTTGTGACATTTTGCTTCTCAACTGTGATAACAGAAACTGTTGGCACTTACATATGGAACTGGCAGTTTAATGCCCTCATGGTTAAGGTGGCCGAGGTGTATACCTTTTTTCCCCACCTTTCTAAAGATCTGGAATCTCTCTCAGAAGGTAATGGATTTTTAGCAGTGGAGGCCTTAATTCCCTTGGGGCCCTGTGAGATAGTTTCTGGGTCAGCCGCATGGCTTTTGTATAGAAATTGGTGTCAGGAACCCGGTAGTACCTGTCAGGCTTGACTGGGGCTGGAGGTAAAGAATCCGGGTTAAGGAAGGCCTCCGAATACACATCATCTAGTATGTCTAAGACAGGAGGTATAGCCAGAGGCCTGTGCTGAGGTAGCAAGAGAAAATCCCTAAGCCTTTTCTTGGAATCTGAATACTCTTGGCCTTCCCAATGGAAGTGTTCCCTTAAGGTATGCAAGGTTTCCCCAAATGAGTAATCCTCTGGGGGGGAGACAGAGGGAATGGACTCCTCTGCATCAGAATCTTCAAAAGGGGAGTAAGAATGTTCCTGTTCATCCGAGTGCTCTGAAATAATGGAGGCCTGGTCAGAGGAGGGGGATTCTTCCTCCACTCTGGGCCTTTTGTCCGGGGGGGGTTGAGAACCCCTGATAAGAGTAATTAAATCCTCAGCCATTTTAACCATCTGTTTTTTGGGCATGGGGCCTGGAGAAGGGCCCTGTGTAGCTGGTGTCTTAGAATGCATGGCTGCTTTAGACTTAGTGAAAGCCTTGATGGAAAAAGAAGAGGAAGGTCTGAAGACACTCTGAGAGGAGGCAGACCCGTCTACATTTTGAGTTTCACCACCAAGAGTGGCTTTGGTATCTGTAGTCGGGGTGTGGGCAGAGGAGCTTGCGACCTCGGGCACAGAAGACACCGCCAAGGAAGTGTCGTCGGTAGGCAGGGGCTGCGTAGGTGCCTCGCTGAGAACCAGACCACCTGTAGTCGGCTTTGGCATGGTGTCGGTAGAGACCGCGGACCTCGTGTGTCGGTCCTTATCTTTGCATTTTTTAGACAAAACTGGAATCGGAGTATCTGACGACATAATATAGTTAAATTTTTTGCCAAAATAGTGCTGGGCGAACTCCGCCCGACGCTTAATGGTGCGTTTGTTGAATCTAGCACAAAAACGACAGACCGAGACATCGTGGTCTGGGCCTAAGCAAGGAATGCAGAGGGAATGAAAATCCTTATGCGGTATTTGCTTCCCACATGAAATACAATTATTAACTTTGTCGGACTTCGGTCTGAGGCAAGAAAAGTTTCCCCAACGGGGTACTTAGCTTTCAAGAAGACTTTGGTTGCAAAATTTTCGTAATTTCAGGAGCTGGCCGAACGGCACTTGCGAACTGCTTCTGCTTCGGGCACCGCGCGGCAAGAAAGACTGAAGAAAATGGCGTTGGCAGGTTCTTTTATACCCCTGTCGCACTGACGTCAGGGAAGAAGTGACGACAACTGACACCGGACCTAGACTTTGGAATTCGGCCGACCGTGGACCCGCCTGATGGCAGGAGAACCCATCTGTTATGACTGCAGCTGTATGCACGATGAACATCAGATACCCAAGTACTCACTAAAAAAAAAATAAATAAAACATGAAGTGACAAGGTTGTATCTCAGCCATCCCAAACTCCTGGAATCAACTTTCCTTATATGTTAAGCAGTACAACTCACTACCTTCCATTAAACAAAACCACTAGATGACTGGACGAGTACCCAAGACTAACTGGTATGGCCCTCTTGAAGGAAGAGGTGCAGGCTAAGGGACTGCATTGGCAAGATGTAAATGGTCATGAGATTCAGTAACCTTGGTGTATCTGTGAATCTATAGCTTCTTAGTTCTGTTATAGAAGAAAATGAATTAATTTGGAATTACCGTTATATAATTGAGAGATATTATTATATTATTATTCATGAACTAGTCATGGGTTACCTAACGTTTATTGTGATTACATAAAATACTGGGAATAAATCTTTGCTTTTGATGAATTAGAATAATTTAAACTGATTATTTATACTATTTGCTTAACTAATGTTTTATAACAAAATAAATTGATCATCGCTAATAAAATCTAAGCTCTGTGGGAAAACTACTGCCAAGATACCGTACTTCAGAAGATAGAAATAAATTAAACAAGATGCAATGCTTGCTGTTTAATGCATTTTTCATTTGGTGGTTATACAGAAGTATGTTTAAGCACAAAAAAAAGTCAGAAGTCATAAGAACTACTTCATTAGGTTTGTGTGGAACAAACTTCCACTGTGAACTTATGGCAGTTTGGACACAGCACACCAGTGGATCCCTAATATTCACAAATTGCTGATTCCTCCCTATAAAAATGTCAATCTGACATGTCAAACATCTCTGAGCTACTCCACATGAAAGGGGAACACAATCTGTCATCTTTTAGTCTTTATGAAGCGTGCCCTCTTTTTAAAAAGCTAGATAATTCTTGGTTCTTGAATTATAACTCATCAGGTGTACTGCCTTTTCACCTTTAGAGTTCTGTTAATGATCCTTGGATTTGTGAAATAACTAGCAGCAAACACATACCCAACTCTGCTGCTAAGTGATTATTACAAATCTCTCCTCTCTTGCTTTCTACTAAACAGAGATGCAAGTTAGTAAACATTGCTTTTTATCATTCTCCTATTCCCCAATCCATTTTTGCTTCACCAATTAAATTCTTTTTATCTTTCCTTGCTTGTTTACTATGTTTGTTATGTGTTTTGTGTCCCCTTGAACCCACAGTCACAACTATCTATTCTTCATGGCATAAACAATCCATTCATGCCGTCACATATTACCTGATAGAAGAAGCCATACTGCCCTGCTGGGAGGCAGTTCTCTCCTTTATAAATAGGGAACATTGCATTAGCAACCGTATCTTACCTTCCAGACAGAGGTACGAGAGGGTCAGGTGCCAGCTGACTACTCTACTATTCAGAATTTTATCCTGTACTCAATGTTCCTTTTCCTCAAGAATTTGGACTACAGTAAACGGTGAACACTACACTCCTCCCATGAAGAAAAGTACAGTTTTGTACCTACCATAAATGTAGATGTCCGATAGCTATGCATCTGCAGTCATCACATATGGGTTGTCCTGCCTCAGGCAGCCCCTCGGTTGGCCGGATTCCAAAGTCTGGGTCCGGCGTCTGCTGACGTCAGAGCGCCTGGGGTATAAAAGCGTCAGCCGACGCCATCTTCCTCAGTGTTTCTTGCCCCAGATGCCAGCTGCCCTCAAAGGAAGGCTAAATTTGGTGAAATGCAATAAATTCCAAACATGCACAGAAATATATATATATATATACAACAAATACACCGTAATAGATAACCCCAGCTAGCTATGAGAGGGAAAAGTACCCAATAAATACCAAAGAGGGGAAGGAGGGAGGGTAAACCTGACTGCAGATGCATACCCATCGGACATCTACATTTATGGTAGGTACAAAACTGTACTATGTCCTTCAAGGATGCATCTGCAGTCATCACATATGGGTAGAATACCATAGCCAATCTGGGGGTGGAGGATCTATGTAAAGGATGGTGTAGCTAAAATGCCCTGCAGGACTGCCGTAGCAAAGCCTGCTCTGGATCTGGAATATAAAGGTAAATTGTAATGCTTGGAAAATGTATGCACGGAGCTCCATGTAGCAGCTTCTAAAATGTCCTTGGTAGCCACCCCTCTTAAGAAGGCTGTGGAGGTGGCTGTGGCTCTGGTGGAATGAGGTCTAATGTTAGCTGGCACAATTTTTCCATGGAAGGAATAACAAAAACAAATGCAATTCCCTATCCATTTTGAAATTGTCTGTTTGGAAATTGCTTTTCCTTGTGCACCAGCAGCATATGCTACCAACAGCTGGTCAGTTTTTCTGTAGTTCTTAGTTCTGACCAAGTAGTAGCGCAGCTGTCTGTGTATGTCCAGGGTGTGCAGAATTTTCTCTCCTTTGTTTTGTGGATTTGGAAAGAAGGTAGGCAGGTGAATAGCTTGGTTTAATGAGACCCTGGATACCACCTTTGGCATAAATGAAGGATTGGTTCTCAATGAGACTCTGTCCGGATGAAAAATAAGAAATGGCTGTACTGCCATGAGGGCCTGTAACTCAGATACTCTTCTTGCTGAGGTTATGGCCAGAAGGAAGGCGGTCTTCCAAGACAGGAACTGTAGTTCTGCAGATGCTGCTGGTTCAAAGGGAGGCAGAGTTAGTTTTTCCAACACGAAGTTAAGGTCCCAAGTAGGCACTGGAGGTTTCCTTGGAGGATTGATGTTTTTAATTCCTCTTAGAAACTGTCTTAGGAGAGGATGAGAAAAGACAGGTGGATCAGTATTGTACTCTGCTGAAATTGCTGAAGCACGAATTTTAATGGAAGAGTAAGACAGGCCATTGTGGAGCATTCCTGCCAAGTATTCCAGGTGGCATGTTCATCACTGTCGCATCTAGGCCCTTTGTGGTGTTCCAAGTGTGAAATCTTTTCCATTTTGCTGAATATGCCTTTCTTGTGGAAGGCCTGCGAGCTTCCATGACGATATCCTTCACTCTCTTGGATAGCTTATCCTGAGGAGGAGTCAAGGTATTTTCCAGGCTGTTAGTCGCAAGGTTTTCAGGTTGGAATGCAGAGTTTTGTAATTGTGCTGTGTCAGGAGAAGTGGCCATTGAGGGAGAGGCCATGGTTTCGTATGTGACATGCTCTTTAACAGTGGGTACCAGTGCTGTCTTGGCCAGTCCGGAGCTATCAGAATCACTTTTGGCTGCTCTGTCCTGATCTTCAGTAAGACCTTGGTCATTAATGGAAGAGGTGGAAATGCATACACTGTTAGAGTTCTCCAGCTGAAAGATAGGGCGTCCACTTTCCATGCTTGTGGGTGGTATGTCCTTGAGCAGAATTTCTTCAGCTGATGATTGTGGGGGGGGAGGCAAAAAGATCTATGTCTGGCCTTCCCCATGATTGTGTTATCTGTAGGAAGATGTCTGGGTGCAACATCCATTCGTGTGCATCCATGATATTTCTGCTTAAGCTGTCCGCCAGTATATTGTCTTTTCCTGGCACAAACTGGGATTGCAGGTCTATATTGAGTTTCAAGGAAAGTTCCCATAGATTCATTGCCAGTCTGCAAAGAGGGTTGGAATGGGTGCCTCCTTGCTTGTTTATGTACCACATAACTGTGGTGTTGTCTGTCCTTATTAGCAGGTGGCCTTGATGCAGAAAGAGTTTGAAGGCCTCGATCGATTGCATGTATCACTGCCAGCATTTCCTTTTGGTTTATGTGCATGCGTAGCTCCTTTTGTGACCATAGTCCTTGAATACATCTGCCCTCCATGTGCGCTCCCCAACCGTGGTCTGAAGCGTCCGTTGTAATGGTTTGGCTGGCTATTGGCTTGCTGAAGGGCAGACCCCTGTTTGATTGGCTTGCTTGAGCCCACCACAGAAATTCCTTTTTGAGACATGGAATGAGTGGGATCAAAGTTTCTAAGCTGTAGCTGTGCTGAGTCCATAAACTCCTTAGGTACCATTGTAGTTTCCTCATATGCAGCCTTGCTTGGGGAATGAGAAGAATACAAGATGCCATGTAACCCAGGGCCTGCAGGATTTTCCTTGCAGTCAGCTGAGTTTGTCTTGTCAGATTCTTGAAGTATTCCGGTAGTTGTCTTTGTTTTTCTTCTGTGAGAAAAGCCATTTGGGTGGTTGTGTCTAGATCTGCACCCAGAAAAGTTATTCTTTGGGATGGAACAAGTCTTGATTTGTGAATGTTGACTGTATATCCCAATGCCTGCAGTAGGTGGATGGCATAATTCAAGTCCTTTACCAAAGTTTGTTGGCTGTCCGCTTGTATAAGGCAGTCGTCCAGATATGGGTATATTTGAATCCCCTGAAGTCTGCAGTGTGCAATTACTGATGCCAGGCATTTCATGAATACTCTGGGCGCAGTAGATAAGCCAAAGGGCAATGCTAAGAATTGATAATGCTCTGAGCCTGCAAGAAATCTGAGGTATCTTCTGCAACTTTGTCTGATAGGGACATGCAGGTATGCCTCCTTGAGGTCTAGAGTCACCAGCCAAAACCCCTTGCCCAGCATGGGAAGGAGTTGCTGTAGAGTCAGCATTTTGAATTTTGGCACAATGAGATAAGTATTCAGTGCGGACAAGTCGAGAATAGGCCTCCATTGATTTTCTTTTCTTGGAATAAGGAATAGTCTGGAATAAAATCATTGGCCTTGTTCTGAAAGAGGAACCTTTTCTATAGCTTTCATTTGCATTAAGTTGGAGATTTGTTTCAAAGCCTCTGCCCTTTGATTTGGTGGCAGGTCTGGCATGCCTTTTCTTTTTGGCAATGTGTGAAAATGGAACCTGTATCCTCTGTCTATTATTTGCAGTGTCCATTTGTCTCTGTTAATAGTGTGCCAATTGTCATTGAGTCTGTCCTTGTGCAGCAGTTGTAGGTCCTGCACTACCTCTCTGGTTGGGAGGCTGCCATTGACGTCCTCTGTAGGAGCCTCTAGCTTGCCCTCTACCACGCCTGTTCTTGCCTCTCTGAAATCTTTGTGTGTCCAGAAAGGACCAATTCTTGGCAGGCCAATTTCTACTGAATCTTGGTGGTTGGACTTGTAGAAAATCTTTGACTGTTTGTACGGATTTTGTCTTTTCCTCAAATTTCTTTAAGACCTCCTGAGCAGTGGAGCCGAATAACTTTTGCTTTTCCAGTGGAGCATCCAGAAGCTTAGCTTTAACATGGTCTGGCAGCAATTGTTCCTTCAGCCAAGCATGCCTACGTATGACTGCACCTGTCATAGCTGACCTACATGAAGCTTCCAATGCATCATAACCACATTGTAAGAAATGGTTACTAACCTGCTGGGAGTTATGTACCAGATCCTGTAGTGATTTGCGATCTAGGGGTTCAGGTGAAGACAGTTTCTTATGCAATTCATCTAACAAATACTCTTGGTACTGTATCATATGAAATTGACAATTTAATGCCCTCATAGAAAGAGTAGCAGAAGTATACACTTTTTTTACCCCATCTCTCTAAAGCCCTGGACTCCCTCTCAGAGGGGAGTGGATTTTTAGAGGTGGCAGCTGCAACCCCTTTAGGGCCCTGGGAAATAGTTTCTGGATCAGCAGAGTGGGCCTTGTAAAGAAAATGATGCGAGTCCGGAACCCAGTAGTACCTATCGGGTTTGACAGGGGCCGGAGGAAGGGTGTCAGGGGTTATGCTAGACTCAGACTACACATCATCAATGACATTCAAAACAGGAGGAATAGCCAAAGGTCTATGCTGAGGTAAATGCAGAAAAGTTCTTAATCTTTTCCTGGAATAAGAAAATTCCTGGCCCTGCCATTTGAAATGCTCTCTCATAGTGTGTAGGGTCTCCTCGAAGGATAGTTCTTCAGGAGGGGAGTCCGAAGGGATGGATTCCTCTGCATCAGAATCCTCGTAGGCCGAAAAAGACTCCTCCTGGTAGTCCGAGAGAGCAGAGCCATCAGAGGCCTCCGCTGAGGAGTGGGGATCAGAGGGCTCAACCCTGGGCCTTTTGTCTAGAGGAGGTTGAGAGCCCCTGTCTGGATGGGGTTGAGATCCCCTAATCAAGGAAATAAGGTCCTCTGCTAAAGTAAGAATCTGTGAACTTGTAGACGGTCCCTGAGGAATAACCCTGGGAGGCATAGCTTTAGTATGTCTAGCAACTTTAGCCCTGGTGAATGCCTTTATGGACGTGGATGCAGGAGGCCTAGCTGCACCATGTGCTGGAGTAGTTTTGTCTAGAAGAATGGTGTCGGAAGTTTCCAAGACACCAGTTTCTGAAGGAAATTCAATAACCGACTCAGCAGGGGCCTCCGGGGCCGAGGTTGTCGGTTGAGTGGTTTCGGGGGTCGGAAGTACCAAGGACTCTGTTTCAGCCGAGACCGAGACACTCGCGGTAGGCCTGGCCGTGGTTTCAGCCGAAACCGCGGCCCACGTGTCAGTCCTTGTCCTTCCGTTTCTTTATTAAATGTGAAGTCGGAGTCTCCGATAGCATATTGTATGAAAAACTAGCCCCAAAAAATTCCTCTGCAAACTCCGCCCGACGTCTAAGAGTGCGTCGGTTGAAGGAAGCACAGGCTGAACAGGCCGAGACATCGTGGTCTGGGCCTAGGCAGGGGAGGCAGTAAGAGTGGAAATCCTTATGAGGTATTTGTTTCCCACAAGTTAAACAATTATTAACTTTATCTGACATCGGCTGAGGCAAGAAAGAGTCCCCAGCTGGGTACTTAGCTTTTGAAGTCTTCGGTAGCTGAATTACAGGAGCTGGCCGACCAGCACTTGCGAACTGCTTCTGCTTCGGGCACCACGCGGCAAGAAAGACTGAAGAAGATGGCGTCGGCTGACGCTTTTATACCCCAGGTGCTTTGACTTCGGGGAAGGGGCGACGTCAGCTGACGCCGGACCCAGACTTTGGAATCCGGCCGACCGAGGGGCTGCCTGAGGCAGGACAACCCATATGTGATGACTGCAGATGCATCCTTGAAGGACATCATTATTTTACATTTACATTTGTGGCATACTTTTGAAGAGTTGAACTGCCAACAAGATGCCATGAATCCATACAGTTCTACAACTTTGTTCTCAGTGGAGCTACATTACTATAAAATGAGACACCACCCTATGTTAAAAATTTTAGTCCAGAAAAAATCACTTCAGCTAGCAGATATAGAAGACTCTCTCTCTCTCTCTCTCTCTCTGATGCCTGCTTTACTGAAGTTTCAAGTAGTTTATTCAGTTAAGCAGGTCAATGGGCTACTTGAAACTTCAACAAGATGTCTTTGATTCCTCCCATAGGGATGTTATCAGAGAGACAGTCTCCTAGATCTGCTACCTAAAGTGATTTTATCTCCATTAATGCTTTGTACTCTCAATTCTCATTAGTCCTGATACCCTCCAGGTCACAGGTGGGGTGCCAGACCCAACTAAAATTTCCTGGCTTGCCTTTCTTTACCTTGTTACAAGCTTTGGAAACTGTGAATGTCTATACACATTTTGAGAAACACACTCCTGGTAATCCATTTCCAGTTTAGCCTAGAGATGGGGAATTGGTACAGAGAATTTAAAAAAATGGTAATGCGAAAAGAAGTTTGTGGGTAAAGTAGGCTCACCTCCACTTCAGACTCTGTCTTCTTAGATGGACTTAACTCATCATCTTCCTGATCCACCTAGAAAGAACAAAACAGAAATGTTAGTCTGTAGTACTAGATTTCTTATTACATCTACATCATGAAGTTAACAAACACGTGTCCGAAGTCCAGTGTCCTACAAGGATAGTAATAAACCCAAGTAGCTGTAGGAAAATTGAAGCAACTTATTATTTAATGAAACATACATACATGCAATAGACCAACACCGCATCCATGGACTGCCAGGACAGGCTTCAGTGTCCCTTTAACACTGTAAAGTTAAAATGTCTGGAAGGATAAGTTTGAATTTTACCTACACTGACAAAATGGCTTATACATATCTAGTTGAAGTTGAGAACTCCACACAAATGATCTCGCACATCTAAAATTCATAAACCATAAAGAAATGCTCACTTATGTCAAGAATCACTCACATTCAAACAAACGCGTGTGTACACATATTAGTGGATATTAACACATAATGAGATTACACAAAATGAGCTATACATCCAAGAGCATGAGGTATATTGCAGGAAGACATGTACTTATGTGTATATCACACACACATACATTCACAAATAAAGCTAAAACGCAAAGACACCCAGAATCCCACAAAAATGATCACATGAGCTACATATGCCATCACCTGTTATGTTAATATTCTGCTTGGTGCCAGCTCTACCGCTTTTATATTGCATTAACATTCGCAGTAGGCTATACGATTATTTACGTGCTAACAACGTTACTGCTATTATGATATTTGT
Organism: Protopterus annectens; assembly: GCF_019279795.1. Taxonomy (NCBI): domain Eukaryota; kingdom Metazoa; phylum Chordata; order Ceratodontiformes; family Protopteridae; genus Protopterus; species Protopterus annectens. Next base: position 1,476,621,855 of record NC_056733.1, on the reverse strand, counting down.
TCTGAAAACGGTCATAAATACTAATTTTCTTAAGTTATAAGAATCAGTACTGCTATCATTATGTCTGTATTGACAAGTAGTTTGATTGCATACATGTGATATGCCCACATTATGTTTTAGTATGTGGCCCAGAATAAGGCAGAAAAGGGTCCCTGGACCAGTTTCACTTACCTGGTTAACAAAAGACGACTTATACAAAATACAACCAGAGGAAGAAAAATAAAACAGGCAAACAAAAGACACAGTAGTGGGAAAACTACTCATGTACCAATACACCTGCCCAACACTTCCTGGAATTAATTAATTCCAATGCCCTGGACCAGCTCGTTCTTACCCCCATTAGAGGTAGCAACATCCTTGACCTGCTCAATACTAACATGGGTGACTGTAGCTGTATACCAATAGTCAGCTCCTCTTTGGTTAGATCTGACCACAAACTAATCACCTTGGAAATCCACATCACCCCCCCCCCAACCACCACAAAGGTAACCACCATGAAAAACTTCTCTAAAGCTAACTTTGGGCCCCTAAAAACAGAAGTGGCTAACTTCACGGCACCCATGCAAATGGAGAATAGTTGCATGACTGCAGAGTCATACACCAATGCACTGTGCGAGCATGTACACAAACGCATGGATCTCGCCATACCCAATAGAACAAAGACTCTCTTCTCAAAAAAAAAAAAAAAAAAAGGAAGCAAATCTGGTGGTCTCCTGCCATAAACAAACTCTACAACAGAAGGAGGAAACTGATGCAGAATACGGTGAAATCCCAAGACTGGAAAAACTCCCTTATCAGCCTCAACAATAGGTTGAGATCCCTCATCAAATACTCTAAAGCTAGCTATGAAAATTGCAGCAGATAGTAAAGACAACCACAAGGCCTTCTACAGTTATGTAAAGAATCTCCACGGCAATACCCAGATTTGCTCTGAGCTACTGCACAATGGTACCTCTTATACTGAGCCAACAGATATTTCCAATATACTGGCAGACAGATTCAGTGCCAAATTTGCCACCCCTCCCAAAAGACCAATCACAATACCAGTAGATTGCCAGGCACCCAGTATTACTGCTGTACATGTTAAAACAGCACTGTCCAAGGCCAAGAATACAGCTTCTATGGGACTTGACAATATCCCTGGCTGTGTTCTACATGAAATACAGAGTGAACTGGCGCCTCACCTGTGTGCCATGTTCATTCACAGCCTCACCTCAAGCTTTGTCCCTACTGAATGGCGCACTGCTACAATCATCCCACTCCACAAAGGAGGAGCAACTACAGACCCTGGGAACTATCGCCCCATTAGCCTGACGAGTCTGATATGCAAAGCTGTGGAACGCATCATCATGGACCTAATAAACAAGGATATAGGGAATCTCCAAACTCTGGATCCTACACAGTTTGGTTTTGTGAAGGGTAGATCATGACTCATTTCAATATGACTGTCTTATAAGTACTCTCATGCAACTGTGTCTTCATGCATAAAGTCACACTACCCATAATCAACAAACATTCACAACAATGTCATACTTCCTAAAGGCAACATTTTGATCAGTCAAAGTCTCCAACTATGACTGAGTGCGAGTCAGTTAGCAATCCACCTGACAACATAAGGCTTCATATTCAACTGGGAGAGTTTACCAATGATGCCTTAATGTGGGATTGTGTTGAAGGCCTTGGCTAAATCAATGTAGGCTGTATGCACAGATTTGCCTTTATCTAAGGCTCTGGTGACATTTTCGAAGTAGTCCACCAGGTTTAACAAGCATAACCTGCCTTTGACAAAACCAAACTGTGTCAGATCAGGGTTTGTAGATCACCTATATCCTTATTTACAAGATCCATGATGATTGGTTTCATGGCCTTGCAGATAAGGCTGGTTAAGCTTATGGGTCTGCAGTTCCCAAGGTTGGTTGCTGTACCTCCTTTATGAAGGGGGATGACGGTTGCTGTTTTCCATTCAGCAGGAACAAAACCAGTACTCAGGCTATGGTTGAAGAGGATACCTAATGGAGTTACTAACGCATGTTTTAGACCATTTAAAATGCAACCTGGGATGCCATCTAGTCCCACAGAGGCTGTGTTTTTGGCCTTAGAGAGAGTTAATGACTTCTTCCTTGGAGATGCAAGGTGGGGGAGATGTAGAGGGAATGCACTGTAGAATGTTTGGAGGGGGCAGGGGCTGAAATTTTCACCAAGCCTGTCAGCTAACAGGTTAGCTATTATCGCAGGATTAGTGTGTGTGATGCCATCCACAGCTAGTTCAGCACACGTCTGCTTGCTAAATTTTTTGAAGTTGCCCTTACAGAATTTTACAAGTTGTGTTATTTGTTCAAGCAGAGGAGAGTGTTCTTCCAGTGCTGGGACCTCTCGATTTTTATTCTTAGACAGCAACTTCTTCCTCTTGTTGTATAACTTTCTAATGCTAGATGTCTGCCAGGAAGGCTTGTTTTTTTCTTTTGGATCTTGTTTTGATTCTAATCAGATACAGCTGTGTCAATGCATTTGTATAAGCGTTTGTAAAGAGAGAGGATTTGTGTATACCTTAATATAGTTGTCAATGCCATCTGTGGAACAGGAGCTTGGAATTTATTTATGCCATCCTTTGCGAGGGTATAATTAGCTTTAGTGACATTTTTTAGCCTGACCTCACCTAAGAGGGTTTCAAGTGTTATAGCTACTTCAAATGTGACTGATTTGAGATCAGATTTAACTGGTGAGGGTCCTATACCTGTGGTGGTGCAACGGTCACTCATGTTGGTGAGGACCAGGTAGAGAATATCTGTGCCACTTGTGGGGTTGAAAACTATTTGTTCCATGGCATTAGTGTTAAAGTACAGGAACGTTTGTGTCAGCATGTTGGTACTCATGTAAGTTTCCCAGTCAATGGAGGGATAGTTAAAAATTGCCCATCACTAGAGTGTTTGGTTGTAACTTGAGTGACTCACGTAGGCCCAAATAAGCAGTGTGGGTATCCTGGTTCACTGAAGGAGACCTATAGCTAATGATGACTTGAAGGGGGGTCTTACCTACAGTTGTTTTAATTTGGAGCAACTCTATGGAGTTTTCCTGCCTGACCACTCTAGAGGTGGATTTATCTTTGTTGAAAATACATGCACCTCCTCCTTGGTCCATGCATGTTCATTTTGCAGTCTGAAAGTGTGGAAGGCATTGTAGCTTTGCAAGGCCAGGGCACTCTCTTTGGCCCTGAACCAAGTCTCTGTGACTGCACAGATGTCAATATCCTCCAGGCCGAGGAATGCTTACACAGAGTGCAGTTTCTGATTTAAAGTAAGAGTTTAGCAGCATAACCCTTAATTTATTTGGGAGTGATATTTTCACATTGGAAATTTTGTTTTTGAGATGTTGCTTAAAAAAAGGCTCTATATGTGTGAGGCAAGTGCCTTAGCCAGTACCCGAAAACCTAGAGGTGGCAGGTGAAGACCATCTCTGGCAAAGCAGCGTGGTCTACCAACCATGTCATCCCAGGTTGACAGGAACTGGATCCCCTTAAAATGACACTAGAAACTAAGCCAATTGTTGAAATCAATTATTTTTTGTTTATACTGTGGTATCTTCCTAGGTGAGTGTAGAATGCTGCTCAAGGCTTGGGACATACCTGCCTGGGACACATATTCAGAGAGCTAAATCATGTCTTCTTTATATACTCACTCCCAGTGAGGTACGTCTCAGGTCATTCACACCAACATGAACTATGAAGGAGTCATAACAGTACTTGCTGTTGACAGACTTGAGTGCATGTGTGATCTGATGAATCCTGGCACCTGACAGACAGCTGACTGTAACCTTCTCCTTGTCCAGCCTGGTGAGTAGGACATCTGTGCGTCTCACAATGGAGTCACCTATGACTATAAAAATTTGGTTTAGATATGCTTTGCCTTAGGGTCTTATTTGGTGAGACACTACTGCTTGTGTTTTTGTATGTACTGAGTACTGCAGGTGCTGTATTAAGTGTAGCATGTTTGGGTTTGATAGGACTCTGGTGTTTAAATAGGTTTTTGGTGAGTACCTCCATGTGTAAAGGTTGTGCTGACTGCATGGTTTGTGTAGGATGTGTAGTATGTGGGCTGACAACCTGTTCAGTGCTGCTATTCTGTGCGCTAGGGAGCAAGGATTCCAGATTCTTAGTGTAGATGCATCTCTCCAAATTGTAGATGGGTGATTTAGGAGTAGAGGGGTTGTCGATGTACATGAGGCAGTTACTACACAGCCTAAGGATACCCACTGTCAACCAGGCTGGTAGGAGAAATGGAAGAAAACTGATCATCCACAATGCTAGGTGAAATCCTGTTTTCACAGTGGAGAGTGAAAATGGAGGGGTGTGGTATAAATGGGTGCTCTAAATGGGGTCTATACTTATGGGGGCTCTATAAAGAGTCTACTAACAATGGGAGTCTATCCAGAGAGTTTCCTGTAGAGAATTTAAACTGGAAAGATTTGCTTATAGGTAAGTACGGAGAGCCATTTACACCAGCAGGATGAAAGACTTTTCTAAAGTTAAACCCTCAGGCCAAACAGATAAAAACACAAAAGCTACGGACCAGTAGTTCCTCCCTTGTTCTGGTTGAATTTAGCAGTCTGTTCTCACCAGAGTACAAAAAAACACCTCCCATTGTAAAACCAGCTGGCTTTCAGCTCAAGTGCAGTAACAAAATCTTTAGAACAGAAGTAAGAGTTCCTGCAAAAATAAGGAATCTTTAGAAACAAGTTCACTAACCCTGAAAAAATTTCACAACACAACAATTTTGCAAAACAGATGGAGTTTCTTTAACAAGTGCAAGCTGAAAAGCAGTGATAAATTCAAGAAAATAAATAAATGCAACACCCAACTGTTAAATATCACTGAAACAGAGCAAGTACACAAAAATCTATTCCATAAAGTTACTGCCAAAGTCTGTCAACATTGTGTGATTCAAACTATTGGGAATGATTACTTGTGCCTTGACATTCAGAATGTTCGATGTTTCCAGATTTAGAGTATATTAAGCTAAGGCACATTTACAGAACAACAAAACATAGTATTTGCAGCATATATAAAGTACAGTTTTGTACCTACCATAAATGTAGATGTTCGAGGATTCCATTGCTGCAGTCCTGACTATTGGGTATAGTCCGCGTCCAGTCGGCCCGAATACCAGAGTATAAGGCTGACGTCGGTCATGGCGCCTTAGACTGGCGTCAGTACGTCAGGGTACTAATGCGCATGACCGACGTCATATCCTCAGTCTTTTCTTGCCCCAGATGTCAGAAGACCCTAAAAAGACAAGTCCCAGAAAACCTGCACCAAAAACATGTACAATATATACAACAATATATACAAAAACATAAGCATGTAAACTCACCTACACAACCACCCCTAAAATCAGAGGGGAAGGAGGGAGGGTAAATTGGACTGCAGCAATGGAATCCTCGAACATCTACATTTATGGTAGGTACAAAACTGTACTATGTTCTTCGTCTTCCATTGCTGCAGTCCTGACTATTGGGTAGAATCCCAAAGCAGAGGTAAGGGAGGCTGGCAATTTATAAAGAAGTAGGAGCTGACAACATGCCTTGCAAAACAGCTGTGGCAAAACCAGCCCTAGACTTAGAGTAGATAGGAAGGTGATAATGCTTAGAGAAAGTATGCACTGAACTCCAAGTAGCTGCTTCCAAAATATCCTTAGTTGCCACCCCCCTTAGAAATGCTGTTGAAGTGGCAGTAGCCCTAGTGGAATGAGGCCTAATCCCAGATGGAATCTCCTTGCCATGATGGGAATAACAAAATGCAATGCAAAAGCCAATCCACCTGGAAATAGTTTGTTTTGACACAGGCTTGCCCTGTGAACTCAAAGCAAAAGAAACAAACAACTGCTGAGACTGCCTAAAATCCTTAGTCCTGCTTAAATAATATCGTAACTGCCTGTGTACATCTAAAGTATGCAAAATCTTTTCCCCTTTATTTTGGGGGTCTGCATAAAAAGTAGGCAAATGAATAGTTTGGTTTAAAGCCACACTAGAAACCACCTTAGGCATAAAGGATGGATTAGTACGTAATGAGACCCTATCCTTATGGAAAATCAAAAAGGGCTCAACTGCCATAAGGGCCTGCAACTCAGACACCCTTCTTGCAGAAGTAATAGCCAACAGAAAAGCAGTCTTCCATGACAAGTATTTCAATTCAGCAGTAGCCGCAGGCTCAAAAGGTTGTAGAGTAAGTTTTTCCAACACAAAATTGAGATCCCAAGCAGGAGTAGGAGCTCTACGTGGGGGTCTTATATTCTTTGCCCCTCTAAGAAACTGCTTGAACAAAGGATGCGAAAACAAAGGTGGGTCACAATCATAGTGAGCTGAAATTGCTGTAGCATGAATCTTAATGGAAGAGAAGGACAAACCTTTGTCCAGTAACTCAGTAAGATATTGAAGAGCCACACTCAAATTAGGCTCAGAAATCTCCAAATTCTTTGCTGTACTCCAAAATAAAAATCTCTTCCATTTTTCTGCGTACACCTTCCTTGTACTAGGTCTTCTAGCTTCCATAATCACATTTAAAACTTGTTGAGGAAGTTGAGACCTGCTGTGTTTCAACAGAGAATATGCCAGGCTGTTAGATGAAGAGAGTGAAGCTTGACATTGAGCAGATGACCATCCTTCTGAGATAACAGATGAGGAATCAGAGGTAAAGGCCATGGAGGCTTCTTTACTAGACTCCGTAGTAGTGGATACCAGTGTTGCCGAGGCCAATCTGGAGCTATCAAAATCATCCTTGGCCTGTCTTGTCTGACCTTTAATAGTACCTTTGGAAGAAGAGGCAGAGGTGGAAAGGCATAGACATGAAGGTTTTTCCAACTGAAAGACAGAGCATCCACTTTCCAAGCTGTGTGATGAAACCCCTTTGTGCAATACTTTGGCAGCTGGTGGTTTAGTGGAGAAGCGAACAGATCTATGTCTGGAGTTCCCCATGACACTGTCAATTTCTGAAATACATGAAGATCCAGTTTCCACTCGTGGGGATCCATGATTTGTCTGCTTAACACATCTGCTAAGGAGTTCTGTGCTCCTGGCAGAAACCTTGCCTGAAGAGTTAGTTGCAAGCTTAGCAGTCTCCCATAAAATCATTGCCTGCCTGCATAGAGGATAAGAATGTGTTCCCCCTTGCTTGTTGATGTACCACATGACAGTTGTGTTGTCTGTTAGAATCAACACCTGCCCTGGAAGAAGTAACTCCTTGAAAGCCATCAATGCAAACTGGACTGCTAACATCTCCTTCATGTTGATATGTAGATGCTGTAGTCTGGCAGGCCACTTGTCCTGTATCCACTTTCCATTTAGATGAGCTCCCCAAGCAATGTCCGAGGCATCTGTCGTTAAAATCTGACTCGCCTCTGGCCGGGTCACAGAGAGTCCCTTGTTTAGGTGACATTCCTGAGCCCACCACAAGAATTCTTTTTGAAGGCAAGGTATTATATGAATGACAGTGTCCAAATCCTGGCAGTGCTGTGTCCATACATTTTTGAGATACCATTGCAGCTTCCTCATATGCAGTTTGGCATTGGGAAGCACCAGAATACAAGATGCCATGAACCCTAATGCTTGAAGGACTGTCCTTGCAGTCAGCACGGACTGATGAGATAGTTGACGGAAGTAAAGTGACAGACTCTTTTGTTTGTCCGGGGTTAAAAAGGCCATCTGGGCTGCTGTATTCAGTCTCACACCCAGAAAGCACATGTCTTGAGAGGGTACTAGACTGGACTTTATTTCGTTCACAGAATACCCTAGGCATCTTAGCACTGCTATGACATATTCCAGATGCTGTAGAAGGTCTTCCTTTTCTTGAGCCAGAATCAGGCAGTCGTCCAAATAAGGATAGATTTGAATTCCTTGAAGCCTGAAGTAAGCTATCACTGGAGCCAGAACCTTTGTGAATACTCTGGGCAGTAGATAAGCCAAAGGGCAATGCAGAGAACTGATAATGAAAATCTCCAGTTGAAACCGCAGATACTTCCTGCAACCTAGCCTTATAGGCACATGAAGGTAAGCTTCCTTGAGATCTAAAGTTACCATCCAGTGATCTTTGCCCAGTAGAGGTAAAAGCTGTTGTAACGTCAACATCTTGAACTTGGGAATGTCCAGATAAGTGTTGAGGATAGATAAATCCAAAATTGGTCTCCACGTGTTCCCCTTCTTTGGTACTAGGAACAGGCGAGAATAAAAACCTAGGCCCCTTTCTGATACAGGAACTGGCTGAATGGCCCCCATCTGGAGCAACTGAGAAACTTGCTTGTGAGCCTCTTTTCTTTGTGGAGGAGGAACGTCTGGCATGCCTTTGAAAGGGGGCATTGTGTGAAAATAAAATCTGTAACCGTGATGAATGATATCCAACACCCATCTGTCTTGAGTAATTAAATCCCAATTTTCTTTGAAAAGAGACAGTCTTCCTCCCAAAGGAGCTGCCAGACGAGAGTCCACTGGCAGCTGAAAAGGCAGGTCATTGGGTCTGTTTACGAAAGGACTGACCCCTGCCCTCACCAGAAGTCTGAGCAGGTGAACTCCTGATCTAGGCCTAAAAGAACCTTGAGCCCTGCCCCTACCACGTCTAGACCTACCCCTAGACTGGGAATCATAAGCAGGATATGTCCACCCCTTAGCAGGCCAATTTCTACTAAACTTGGAGGCTGCACCTGCAAAAAATCTTTAACAGTCTGCATAGACTTAGCTTTGTCCTCCATTTTCTTTAAAACTGCTTCCACAGGCGATCCAAACAACACATCAGACTGTAAAGGAGCATCCAAAATCCTTGTCTTAACATGCTCAGCTAAATTCTGATCCTTCAACCAGGCATGCCTGCGAAGAACAGAACTAGTAGCAGCCACCCTCGAGGAGGCCTGTACAGCATCAAAACCACACTGCAAAGAATGCTTACCCACTTGTTCAGACACATGAACCAAATCCAGCAACTCTTTACACTCAATACCTTCCGCCAAAGCATCCACCTTAGATTTCAATTGTGAAAGGAGATAATTTTGATATTTTAGCATGTGAAACTGACAATTCAACGCCCTCATGGCTAGAGTGGAAGAAGTATACATTTTCTTTCCCCACCTATCCAAAGCCCTTGCCTCTTTATCAGAGGGTACAGGATTTTTAACCACAGAAGCTTTAACACCTTTAGGCCCCTGAGAAACAGTTTCTGGGTCCGCCCTAGGACTCTTAAACAAATACTTATGAGCTTTGGGCACCCTATAATACCTATCAGGCTTAACAGGAGCAGGAGGTAAGGAGTCAGGATTCAGGGAAGCCTCTGCAAAAACATCCTCCACCACATTCAACACAGGAGGAATAGCTAAGGGCCTATGCTGGGGTAAAAACAAAAATTCCCTAAGCCTTTTCCTGGAATCAGAGTAATCCTGGCCTTCCCATTTAAAGTGCTCCCTCATGGAGTGTAGAGTCTCTGAAAATGAGAAATCCTCAGGAGGAGAAGCTGTAGGAGTGGAATCATCCACATCCGAATCAGAATAAGTAGGATACTCCTGTAAGTCTTCCACAGAAGACTCTGAAGCCTGTGAACACTGTTCAAAACTATCAAACTCCTGTTCCACCCTAGGCCTCTTATCAGGCGGGGCATAGAACCTCTAATCATAGTAATCAAATCTTCTGCCATTTTAAGCATATGTTTCTTAGGAACAGAGCCCGAAATGCTAGGAGAAGCCCCCACAGAAGCTGAACTTGGCCTACCTCTAAAAGAAGCTTTGGCAACAGAAGGAGAGGCCCTAACTACCTTGGGAAGAGAGGGAAGAACAGTTACCTGAGAAGGCCCCTCAGCCTGGCCTACCTCCTGAGAGGGCACATCCTGTAACAGTAAAGTTTCTGCCTGAGACTCCATGGAAACTCCTGGCAAAACCTCTGGCTCCACTGAGCCTTCTAAAGAACCGACGTCCGGGACTGCCGGTTCATCAACCCTAGGCTTCACTGTTTTGTCCTTGCGCTTCTTGGATGAAGCAGGCGTCGGAGCATCCGACGGCATATTATAATTACAACGCTTCCCAAACACTAACCTGGCACAATCTAGCCTCCTCTTAATAGTGCGTTTGTTAAATCTAGCACAAGAACGGCAACCAACAACGTCGTGCTCAGGCCCTAAACAAGGTATACACAATGTATGATAATCCCTATGCGGTATCTGCTTCCCACAAGAAATACAGTTATTCACTTTTTCTGACATCCGGTTAAATACTGAGGCAAGAAAAAAACAAAATGTTCCAACGGGTACTTAGCCAACTCTGTTTCGGTCTGAAACTCCGGTTTCGGAAATATCTCAGAACGCCAACCTGCACTCGCAAAATTGCTTCTGCATCGGACCATGCGGCAAAAAAGACTGAGGATATGACGTCGGTCATGCGCATTAGTACCCTGACGTACTGACGTCAGTCTAAGGCGCCATGACCGACGTCAGCCTTATACTCTGGTATTCGGGCCGACTGGACGCGGACTATACCCAATAGTCAGGACTGCAGCAATGGAAGACGAAGAACATCACACAAACAGAGCACTCAGTGATTTAACACTCTGTGTACTTAATCCCACTGTGATATCATTACACAGCAGATAAGGCATATGCATAACAGTTATACTTACTAGACACCCATAACCAGGAGATTACTACAGTAAGAGTCTGATAAATTAGTGCTATTTGGTTGAGCTGACTGCAGAATGTGGGGAGTTAGTAATGGGAATAGTAAAAGGGCAGCACTATTATACTGAAAGATATGATTTCACTGGAATTGTAATTTAGTTTGAATAAAATTTAGAATTAAAAATGTTATTATTGGTAATGGGACTGTTACAACTCCAGGACAATTTGCTTGAGAGACACGTCTGAGAAAAGATTCTAAATTACAGATGCAATATTTTTGATATCAGCTGGGACAGAGTGCAACAGCTGAGCAACATACAGTACAGACACTCACCAATATGATTTTTAGTTTTTTCTTTGCTTTAGGGAGAGCAGTTCTTGGGGGCGTTTTTATAGTTTAATAACTTGCTGCTTGCAAGGTTTCTGAGGTATAGAGGACATTGTAGGCAGTCTTAACATCAGAAAAAGGCTAGATTAGATAGTATCAGACAGATAAGGGAATGAAGTGCCACACCGTGATGTGCTTGGTAAATATGGTTACCAGCAAACTTTGCAATTTTACTGCTCCAGTTTAGCTATCTGGAAGGACTGTAGGTTAGTGAAAAATGATGAGGCTTATAGGACACCAGGGGGAGTACACAGGTCTCCGACTTTTTTTTTTTTTTTTTTTTTTTTAACAGCGCACAGCTCATATGCTGAATGAATCTTAATCTATGATCTAATATCACTCCCTGTAATTTTGTATTTCATACTAACTCAACTGTGTATTACTTGTTGAACATATAAATTGCTGTAGTGCAATTGTTGGATTTGAGGTGAAAAGACCACTATTTTTTATTTAGATTTAGTAGCTTACATTGCAAAATTTGAAAAATAAACTGGCTGGACCAAAGGAATGCTGCACAGCATCTTGGAGAAGTTTTGACTGCAGAGGCAGGACATATTAATGTCGAGTCATCCACATATTGGTTTAGTTTTGCCGAATGAGACTGGATGCATTTCATTTATAAATATGTTAAAAAGTAAAGGTCCTAATATTGAAATATGTGGCATGCCTAATGTTATTTGTTGGGAAGCTGACTGCTCATCAGTCCAGCATACACACTGTATTTGGCGGCTGAGGTAACTTTTAAATCAGTTGATTGTACTGGTTTGTGAGGCCTCGTTCCTCGAGTCTGAGATAACCTCGTTCCTTGAGTGTAACAGCACATAATATGAAACTGCATAAATGCTTTGGGAAAGTCTGAACAATAGGTCTGCAACTATTACACCCTGACCATTAGTTCATCTGTCATGAATATACTGTCCGAAAGTTAGTAATGCTGTTTCTAAGCTATCTCCTGACCTAAATCCATAATGATGTGGAAAGTAAATTGTTTTCGGTTATGTGGCTGATCAACGTTGTGTGAACACATTTTCAACTATTTTAGATGCACAGGACAGGATGGCTGTAGGTCTGTAGTTTGCTAGTCTTTATGTAATTACTTCCATAATGTGGGGAATCTTTCTTCTTGAAAACAGCAAATTCTAAGTGTAGATACTTAGTGTGCAATGGCTTGTGCAGCTGCTTGGAGATATGCTACTGGTAGGTTATTAACTGCAAACAAGGTAGGTTCAAGATTTGTATTTATTTGTTTATGTTGGTGATAGGAGTTGTGGTAAGTGAAACAGTTAATACGGTCAGAGTACATGTCATTCACTGATGTGTTGTGTGCACTGGATTTATTGAGGGAATTTATAGAATTTATGCAATATGAGTCAAATCTGCATGCTATGACATAATTTATTTCATCTGTAAAAGGGCAGGGTACAATTTCTGACTAAGATGTCTAAGTTTACTGCCTGCTGAACAAAACCCCTTTAGGGTTTAACTGTATTAGACTACTGGAAAATCACTGTAATTTTGTTTAGCCTTAGGACGGCATTCTTAGTTACATTTTCTAAGTGCTGCTACTGCTGCAGACTGTTTATTGATTTTTCTTTATGCCAGTTTTTCCATGTTATATTTCTGTTATTAATTAGATTTTATAATCTGGTGTAAGCCATGGTGCAAGATTTGAAATGAATTTCCAGTATTGCATTGCTACAGAGTTTAATACGTTGAGAAAGGGTTTGTTAAAGTGAGTTATGGCATCATCTAAAGAAAGTGTTTTCAATGGTTCCCAGTTGTTTTACTTAAGGATAGACAAGCAGACTTCCATACTGAATTTAGTTGCATTTCTAACAATTTTATAATGGATGCTTAAATGTATTTTGACAGGTTTCCATATGGCAAAAAAAAAATGGGTTATGATCACAAATGGTGTCAGGCATAATTTCTACTTGGGAAATCTTGTTGGGGTCTGTTTTCTCACCCACCAGGTTTGTACGTATGTCCACAGGGATAGATAAACTGTTTTAATCCCTATAGACTGATAGTAGAGTGAACGGTTTTGAGAGTACACTTGGGTCAACTGATAATAAGATCACACAGGATTACTATTTTAAGTAATACTGTTGTAGCTGTCCATGGTAATAAGCCTTCAGATGTTGATCTGTCTGCACTAGGATGTATATTCAATACTGCTACATAAATACCACTTCGTTAGTTAACTTTACTTCAGTACCACAAATATTTGGTATTTCTGAGGTACATGACAAGGTTAAAAACCTTTGAATATACAATGGCTACACCATCATATTGTTTCCTAGTACAATTATTATGGAAAATGTTATAACCACTAGACAGCATTTCTTCATGTTTTGTGTCTGATTTAAGTCAGGTTTCTGTCACCATCATTATATCAGGAGATATATTTAAGTAAAAGGCCTGTGACACTCCTAGTTCAAAGTTAAGGTTAATTTAAATGTTTCAGCAGTGGAATACCCTTAATATTACAACTCACAATCACTCTACATATATGGCCTTGTGTGACTCGTATGACATTCAGCCTCCCTGCACAAGTCTGTGGAGCTTAGTACTTGTGCACATTGTACAAGTTGAGGGATCACCGGTAAGTTTATTCACCCCTGGTGGTTGCACAATGTTATTCCTCTGTTGGAGGTGTAATGGTATAAGAACAGCAGCAGCAGCAGTAGGTCCAAAAAAACGGCAGCAAGTTCTTGATAAATATAACACTTTATTCACATAAAAATTATAAATAAATTACTCTGGTAAACAATATTTCCAAGCGCTTTTGTCTCTGCTTATTCATCTGAGTTATGCTTCAAATTATTAAAACACTTAATTTCATCAATACTTATATTAGTGGTACAAACAACATTCCTCAAACTTCTTAAATCAATCTCACATCAATTTCTCAAACATCTGTAATGACAGGTGGACCGGTAGATTACATGTGCCGGAAATGTGTAAAGGATTGCTTACATATTCGACAGATTTAAACAAAACATTAAGATTTAATTTCCTTATATAGTATTTCAGATCAATCACTGTATTGGATAAGTTGAAATTCCTCTCTGGTACAAACGTCATACTTCTAGATAACAAGTCACATACAGTTACATCAACCTGTAGTGAGGAATAATTAAATACATTAAAGTCACCAGTTTTACCCTTTAAAATAAGACACGAAGATGATATATTGTCATCAGTTATTGCGCCTGCCCCAGTGACCCCCCCCTCCTATTCACATTGCGACGTGCCAGCCGAAGGGACTTATGATTGGCTATACGAGGAAATTGGGGCTTGCACGTCATGTTCACACATCCTTGAGGGCCCATCTTGTGTGATAAATGGTGTTACTATAAAGGTGATAAGGAAGGGTGCATGTCAAACAGAAAGGATTGTGCATTGTGCTTTATGCACGGTCTGTCCCGCTTTTTATATCGGGAAAGCTGAAAGAAAATTAAGATGCAGGATTTACGAAAATCTGAGAGATATCAGATTAAGTAAAGACACTAAATGCACTGCCCAAACACTGTAAGGAATGTGAAGGACATAACTTAAAATGTATTACTATTGATGTAATTGATATAGATCCAAGGGGTGGCCCTTGGACCTCACAATTAGAAAAGCAAGAAGTATTGTGGCAGATGAAAACAAATGCTACACATTGGCCAGGAATTAATGATGCTCTGTCCTTAGCTTGCTTCCTTAAACTGAAGGCATTAAACAGATAAAGTAAGGATTTTTTAAGATACGTTATCTTTAAATGAGTTTTTATTGCTTACACCGCATTGTCTTTTTGATTTTTTTGATATATTTTTAAATAACCTTTTGAGAGGTTTAAATGTGCCTGACTTTTTATGAATATGTATGAGGTGTATAAACACCTTATTGGTCTGATATCAATTAAGGGGTGGATCTGTTGTTTTTAAATTCAATTGCTTTGAGGCGATATCGAAATGTATTAACCCACCAGTTAGTTTGTGTGGGAATGGGCGTGGCCTGTTTGATTGACAAGGTGGCGGGCAGCGTTTCATAGGTTCATAGATTAGAACTAGGCTAACTGCCCTTGTGAGCCATTTCAAGCCTAGCCAATTACCCCATGTGAGAATCAGACCCTGCACCTTGTGTCTCTAAGGTAAACACCTTAACCATTATGCCATCCTACAAATTCTTGTAAATACACCATGATTGACAAGGAATCCATGCACACAACAAACTCTATCCTCATTGAAATTATTACTTTCTCCTTTTTCAGGGGGGCAAGCCCCCCTGTACCCCCATTGTGGGGGTGCTACGCCCCCCGCTGAAGAAGTGTTGTGCAACGGTGCTGGTACTGCAAACATTTTCAGCCATTAATAACAGTAGCGTTTACAGAAACAGTTATATGGTGTGAACTCTGCCCATTGACTGACTGAAATGTGATGTACAACAGGCATTTTAGTCTTATACCTCTAGTAAAACATTTCTTTTTTGGTAGTGAATGTCTACAATAAAACATTGGGTTGCTTTCAGCACAGATGCTGAATATTAATTATACTGCAATGTGTCAGGCGAGGTTTGGGCGGGGGCTTGCTACTGTGCATCTGGCGGGTTAATACACTTCAACATCACCTGCTTTGATACTATCTGGTATCCTAGATAAAGTCTCTGAATAAGCAGAGACGAAAGCACTTTGAAATATTGTTTACCAGAGTTATTCATTATTTTTAAGTGAATAAAGTGTTACATTTATCAAGAATTTGCTGCCGTTCTTTTGTTACTACTGCTGTTGCTGCTGCTGTTCGTACATTTGGTTTGTGCTGGTACATTATTCCTGGTTTGGAGGTGTGATGGTGCATGATCTTACCAGCGCACACCATTACTGAGCCGCATGCAGCATGGCACCATTACTGAGCCGCATGCAGCATGGCACCATTACTGAGCCGCATGCAGCATGGCACCATTACTGAGCCGCATGCAGCATGGCACCATTACTGAGCCGCATGCAGCATGGCACCATTACTGAGCCGCATGCAGCATGGCACCATTACTGAGCCGCATGCAGCATGGCACCATTACTGAGCCGCATGCAGCATGGCACCATTACTGAGCCGCATGCAGCATGACACCATTACTCAGCCACGGAGGATGTACATTTCTTTTTTATGGTGTTGCACCATGACTGCAAGTCCCATAAATGTTGTACACTAGCTCATAATACTCGATGGTTCCCAAGTTTATGGATACAGGAGTTTGCTTAGGGGCTTAATTTTCATAATACCATCAGTACCTAGGCACTTCCAGGTATGCATAGCTTCAGTGGTATGCTTGCAATACCAGCCCTGTACAGTTGTGGAATTTATCTATGAATACTGCTAAGGGCTTCAGTTACTTTATGCTGAAAGACATACTTTACATATGCCTCCCTCTGATCTGTAATAGGCTCCCCCTACAGGTCAGGTAATGCGAATCCCCATTGCCCTTCAAACATTGCTTAGACAACTAGATGGGTGCCCTAAAATTTACTCCAAGACTTACAGGCCTTGCCCTCCTTAAAAGCAGTGTTACAGCCAAATGGTGGTTATTGGCAAGACATACATGGCCTCTGGTCATACTGATTTATATATCCTATGATCCTATATCAGTTACAACAATACCAGTTACTGTACCATGTACAATGCAATGGCTGTGTTTAGTTAAATATAACTATGTAATAGTCATTGCTGTTTTTTTTTTCCTTTTTTTATATTACATCAGGGTTATGGATGGATGGATAAGCAGTTAACTCTTATTATCACAGTCTGTAGAGGTTTCGTGGCATCTATGCCTACAAGTAAACAGAACTTCAGTTGCCAGTGCTGTCAGTACATTACTTCACAGAAGAATCAACCACATCACTCTATACCTACCCTCCACACTGTCAGTCTTGTAAACAAACAAGATTTTGAATTCCCCCATTCACATTACTCACTTCTGTCCCAAACTATGTATGTGACAGTAGAGAGAAACCCTGTACTTTATCAATCTGAATTTCAGTAGGTGACAAACAGAAGCTATTGGGCAATATCTTTTGCAAAAAACAAAAATGCTTTGATGACATACAGGCTGAAGGACTACTTTCGCAGACAGCTCCAAAAAAGAAAATTAATCAGTGCACTGAAGATCAGGTGACAACTAGAATAGGTTAATGAATTTTACAGTTAAACAATTTGCAGTACTATGGTATTACACACCACTAGGTAAAAAGAGTAATACAGTCAGCTGAGGCCTCTATGAGTGCTTGCAGGGATGGAGCACCTAATTACCTGCTTATATGCAAGTCAGGTAGGACCTGTCCACTAATTACTACAATTCTCTCCCATTCAGAATCCCAGGGGGCCTACATATGAGGAAAAAGCAGCAGGAGGCTTAATTTTCACAATCTCAATTCATTTCCTTCTGTTTTGCTCAATATATGTACATGCAAGATGACGCGTGCTGTGACTGCAACTGAAATCTTCAATACCCTTTTCTTACAAAGAAATGTTCTGTCAAGGTATATATTTTCATAATCATGTCACATGTAAACCTTCCAAGCCTTCCAGACTGCAATGGTTTGCATTCTCCCTTTCTGGAGCAAGGTCAAGGAAAAAAAAAAAAAAACTTGAAACGGATAGGATAAATGAACAATGCTTTTCACAGACATGTACTCACAAAGATTGATTTATCCCGTAGTCGCTTCTGGGCTTCCTCAGCTTCAAGCAACTGCTGCTGTCTCCTAAAAGAGAAAAAATACAAAAGTACATAAATGAATTAAAATGCCATCTTATGCCTAAATTAAACACCTGTATGTGCTTGCTGGTGACAGAATCAAAGAAGCTGAATGCTTTACTCTGCGTACAATAAAATAAGAAGCAAAACTGAAACTGGTAGAAAGAGTAAACTGGGGAGAATTCAGCATAATATTCATTATTTTACTCCATTCCCTGTCAGTTTTACCTTTCCAAGACACTGCAGTGTAGTATTTCTATAATTTTCTGAATCCTAGAATCCACCATCTACCAGTGCTTTTCTGTGTCACAACCTTTGAAATGAGGTCTCCCAAGTCTTTGTTTCTCTAGTCTGAAGTCTGACCACAATGGATTTGCTGCAGTCACATAGGAAGCACAGATGAATATTTTAATGCCAGCACCATACCACTCAAGTGTACCTTATTATTATTATTGGTGGGAGGTTGGCATGCAGGGTTTGATTCTCACATGAGGTAGTTGGGCTAGGCTTAAAATGACCCACAAGGGCAGTTGGCCTAGTAATAATCTATGAACATATTATGAGGAATTACCTCATTCGGGGTCTTAAAAAGTTCATGTTCCTTTAAGTTCCACATCAAAAGGGTCTGCCACACACTCAGTTTTAGGAAGTTTAATTATATCCATGGTAAATAGAAATTAATTATATAAATTCATTTAAGGATGTTTTTTATATGTAAAACCTGCATGTTTTGAGCATCCTATGACATTCACAGTTGAAGTTGTTAGTAAGCCATTAGTGTGTGTTCAACATTTTGCCCATTTGTTCCACATTATGAGAGCTAGGGCTCTTCAAGATGGAAGGTTGAGAGCTATGGCCAGCACAACACACCAGGAATGGCATGCTGTGTGTGTGTTACAATACCAGCCACCAGCAGATTACTAAGGCTTTGAGCAAAGTCTGAGGTGCAACATTCAAGTTTCTGTAAATCTGTGCCACACACAATATAACTTCACAACTTGGAATGGAAAAAGTCACTCAGCATTTTTTTCAATATTTACTCATGTACTTATATATTTTGTTGACAGATTATCTCTCATTTCTGTTTTTATTCACTGTATTAACATATTTACTGGGTATGCTATGTATGTAGCAATGTTTTTTTTTAACCTAGGGGCGCTGTTTGATTTGACAGCTTTTTTCAGAATCACACAGTATCGAAATGCAGATTGACAGAATCAAACCCAGAATTATAAAATGAAGCCCTAGCAATCCATGGCCTCAACTCTGTGCCTGTACTGCCAAAACTGACCTGAGTTTAGCGTAATGGTTAACGTCTTCATCTTACAGACAAGGTACAGGGTTTGATTCTGACACTGGGTTACTGACTAGGCTTAAAATGGCCTTTTAACGCATTTAGACTAGTACTCACCTTTGAACAAAGCTGAAATGCATTACACAATCAGGTGTCTGAAGTGCTGACAGAAGTGGCTGCATCTACCAGGCAAGCAAGCTAGCACATTTTGTTTCACTTCTTGTTAGAAAATGTTGATGTATACTCTAATTTACAACACTCTCACAAAGTTTGATTTATTGAATAATAAAGACAAAGCTGGTAGGTATGTACACATTTAGGGAGATTAATCCAAAAGAATATGTACATCTATGCATGGACCTCCCCACAAAATGTGTGTGTGTGTGTGTGTGTGTGTGTGTGTGTGTGTGTGTGTGTGTGTGTTAGGGGCCTACGGTTTGAAATCCACCAATGGCCCAAGGTAGAGTTAACTCTGCCACACCACCCTTACCAATTTGACATAGTATTTATTTATTTATTGGCATTTGTTTACCGGGAAAGTCTACTTGGCCAAAAAAAAAAAAAACATTTTCAGTGAAGGCCTGGGGAGAAAAGCTCCAAGGTAACAATAAAACTTACACAGTTTCAAAGAAGTTTCCATAAAAATGTCAAAAAAAGATCAAGAGAATTACAAAAATGAAACTGGTAGAACATTTACATGAAACAATTGTTAGGAAATAGTTAAAGCTGATATAACATTGCACTAACAGTGAAGTTAAACATGTTCATAATACAGACAATAACAACATGGGACAATACCAGCCAAAACAAAACAGTGCAAAAATTATATAGTTATGGTGCCATGAAATGCATGAAAATCCAGGCATTATACAGAATAAAAAGCATACATGTAGAAAGGGATACGAGGCATTCTTTGTCATAAGTAGGAAGGAAGGAAGAAACAAAAGGGGAAATGAGGAAGATGAGACATGGGGGAAGGAAAACTAGATAGGTTGGAACATAAAAAGAAGAAAATGGGAGAGAAGAAAGTAGATGGAGGGAGGGTTGAGGGAGAAAGTGGTTATGCAGTAAGATAAATGCAGGAAGAGGATTTAAGTAGTTACAAGTTTGTTAGGAATTATCAAGAAAACAAAAGTTGGAGCAGGAAGTAGATAAAACAGTTTTAGATTTGGTGAATTTGGTAATGGCAGAAGGAGGAATTGAAAATGTCCATTTGGAGAGGAGATGATTGTGCAGTTTTGAAGTTAGAAGGGCTTTGTTGTAAGCAGATAGATGTAGGTAGATTATTCCATATTCTGGCAATGTTCCAAGAGTATAACACCTGGCATGCATGTGACTTAGGTTTATGAACTTGAAGAAGATGCTGGTGTTCAGATCACAGAGACCTAATTTGGTTGTAAGAGGTGAGTAGGGAGCTAAGGGCAGGGCAGTCTTGTGGTTTATGAACAGCTGTGAGCTGAAGGAGTGATAGGTAGTGGGAGAAAGGTACATATTACTTAAGTTCGAACGTCATATGTTCGACACCATATGATCGAACTTTTAAAAGTTCAAACATTTCAATGGAGATCTCCGTACAGTGCGGAATGGGAAGATTTCCCTTTCCTGCACTGTAGTGCAATCTCAGAGTTGGCATATTTAAAGAACGAGGGTATGTGGGGGTGCAGGGGGGCTTGCCCCCCCTTCTTAAAATGGTCAGGTAGTTTTTTTCTATTTTTTTTTTTTTTTTTTTTTTGCATTTTGAATTTTTAACAGTTTGATCACATGGCTTCGACCATACGACGTTTGAACTTTTAAAAGTTCGATAACCTAATATACACACACACATGGGGGAATTCCAGCCATTGTAATTTTTTTTAGGGCAATGCAATAATGAGTAGAATGGCAACTGTTTGTGGCAAATTTAGCAATCTTGTTATAGCATGTTTCTAATTTTGTTTTCAGGGAGGATTACAGGTTGGTTAGCAAAGGTGCACTGTAGGTTAGTGAGGGTAACATACAACACTGTGCTAAAACATGTTTAGTTGGGAGGGAGAGGAAGTTTTTATGTCTATAGAGTAGTCCAAGTTTTTTGTGGGTCTTATTTACATTACTTTGGATATGTAAATCGAATTTAAGGTTTTTATCAATTACTGCTCCTAACAATTTAATGTGGGTTACTAGCTCAATTTCGGTAGAGTTAAGGGAGAATATATCGAGGTCAGCTTTGTTGAATGGTGTATTCCTTTTTGGAGTGAAGACCCTAGGTTTAGCTTTTTTGGGGATTTAAAGAAAGGTGTTTTTTTATGAAGCCAAGTTTCCAAAGTGTGAAATGATACTTGGGTGGTTTGTTGTAGTATATCTGTGGTAGAAGCAGAGCAGTCTATAGTGGAGTCATCTACATACTGGATTAGGAAGTCCTGCAGGATGGCTTGGTGGAGGTTGTTGATAAAAATGTTAAACAAAAGAGGGCCTAAAACTGAAGGTGAAATAGAATTCTGCCATTTAGCAGCATGTGCTTGGTTAGATTTCTTTTAAACTAATTAAGTGAATGGGGAGATGGTCCTACACTAGAGAACTGGGTGAGGAGGATATAATGAAAGATGGTATCAAAAGCTTTTGATAGGTCCAAGAAAAGGGCTATGTGTCCAGATTCTCAGTCTGTGTTGAGCATGTCTAAGAAGGATATTAGAGCAGAGGATGTGTTGTGGCCTGGGCAGAACCCATGCTGTGTTGGGGAGAGGATTTTGTTCTTTAGAAGGTAGGTTAAGGGTGGTTTTTGCACACATTTTTCAAGAATTTGAGAGATTGGGAAAGTATAACAATGGGTCGGAAATTAGAGATATTGGCTGATGGCCATATTTATTAAGTGGTAGGATGACTGCTTTAATCCAGAGGCAAACGACAATGGACTCTTGGATAGATCTGTTAATAAGAATGCTAACTGGCTATGCCACTGCCTCAGCAGTGATTTTAAGAAATTTGGCAGGAATTTTGTCGGCCCAGTTTGAGCGGGGCTTTAATTTCAGAAGGAGTTTTTTGATGCAGGAGGTAGAGATTGCAGAGATAATAAATTATGGCTGGGAAGATTGTTGTGTACAGTTTGGAGGACAGGTGTTAAAGCTTGGAGTGGGATAATGTAAAGTAGTTGAGGTATTGTGGGAGTTCTGAGTTAAAGTGTGTTGTAGGGGAGATGGAGGAGAGGAGGATGCAGGAATTGTATTATTAGGTAAGGAAAAAGTAACAGTAATATTAGCATTGTGTCTATAAAGTAGGAGTTAAAGATGCTAGCTATTTATTCAGGAGGCATGTCAGGGTATGAGCAGGATTGGCTTTGGCACCAGGGTTCAGGAGATTATCGATGGAAGACCAGAGCATTTTGGGGTTATTTTTTTCTATTTGTTTGCTAGTTGCATAAGTGCTGTTGCTTCCTTTAGGGATGATTTTTTTAGCTTGGTTTCTGAGCTGATTATAATGAATGAGGTCAGAAGGACAGAGTTTCCAAGCTTTGTCTTTCTTACTCATGACTTCTTTGGCAGCTTTTGTTAGCTATGGGGCATGATTGATTTTGACTCTTTTGGTTCTAGTAGGAGCTAGACTATCCACGATTTTTAGAAAGGAGTTATTAAAGAAGAGCAGAGCATCATCCAATGGAAGAGTTTTAAGACAATTTTAGTTAATGCAATTTAGTAAGCTATTAAATGTGTGGGGGTTAAACTGTGAAAGATTTTGGACAGGTTTGATATTGTGGGCTTTAGGGAAGGATGGGCGGGCTCGGATAGCATAGGCAGGGAGGTGGTCACTAATGGAGTTGGACATGGTGCCGGAAGCTACATACTTGGAGGGATCTGAGACAAGAATCCAGTCTAAGATGGAACCTTCATTGGTTTTATTGTTGTACCCAGTAGCTGTAGAGATTAGTTGGGTGAAGTGAAACAGATTTATGCTGGAGGGTGTATTTTTGGAGGAAGCAGTAGTCCAATCAATATTCATATTGCCAAGGATTATTGTTTAATTTTTTACAGGAGATCCAAGAAAGGAGATCTTCCGAAACTGAAATGTTGTTTCCAGGGGGAATGCATAAGACAATAATACAAAGTTTTATTTATTTATTTTGTTGATTTCCAGAAAGGAGATCAAAATCTCAGCATTTTGCAATTGTGAGATAGATTCTGTAAATAGTGAGATGTTGAGGGTATTGGGGTAGATGATGGCAACATCACCCCCTTTTTTATTAAGTATCTGCCCTAATTACACTGAAATCAGGTCCTGTATTGTGGGTTTTAACAAGGTTTCTGTAGCAGCTAGGATACTGGTTTTGTTTTGGAACAGCCAGGCATGGAACTCTTGAGGTTTTATTACAGATATTTTGAAAATCATGAGTAGTTATATGAAGAGTTTTAGGACAATTAGAGTAGTTTGCTTGTGAGGATATGAAAGTAGTAGAGGGCCCAGGGTTAGGGTGGATATGACCAGAGCAGATGAGGGATGAAAGGGTATGAAAGAGATGGAGTATATGTGAGAACTTGGAGATTGTATAGTGGAGAAAGTGGAACTGTGTGTTAAGTACATAATGTAAGTAATAGTGGAGAGGTTTAGAGTTTTGGCACAGAGAAGAGGAGTTGTGTGAAATAGGCTTGGGTTAATGTTGGAGAAGAAATTATGAGTGGAGCATGAATAAGTCATTGACAAATTTGTTTTGGGGGTACAGTGTAAGAGTTTAAAGCTGTTGCTCGTGTTAGAAGCAGGAGAAAGATGGAGAGAAACAAAAGGACTAATATCTGTGACAAGAGGGAGACATGTTAAACAGAGTGATGAAAGGCAGAAGGAGAAGATTGTCAGACAGGAAACGTAGAGGAGGAAGTGAGGGAGGGTGATTGGATGGTGAGCAAGTTGGAGTGATTAGGAAAGTATAAATGTGATGAAAGAGAGGGTGGGTAGGAATGGTGGTAGGGGAGCGGAGTGAGCCCAAGCATAGCGAGGGCAAATGGACCAGGTTGAGCCATGACCTAGACCAGGCTGAGAGAGCACAAAAAAACAATCAGAAGTTGCTGCAAGTCAAAGGTTGGTACTTTAAAGCCTTCTCAGTGTTATCTAAAAAATACACTAGAAAAAGACATTTAACAAGAAAAGGGGGAAGTCTAACCTATAGTCAAGGCCCAGAAATTACTTGGTTTAATTGCAAGCTTTTCAAAATGGGATGAGGGGGTACAGGGACCAGTAGTGAGCGTACCTTAGGTTAGTATTCTACAAACTTTAATTCTAGTGGAACCTACACTGTGGGTTGATCTTTTTTTCTGTTTAGTTTATTTTGTGATAGAGAGGTGTTTTTTAATGTAGAAATTTGCTGCAAACAGTATCCAAATACTATTTTAGAACTCATCTTTGAAAGTCTGAACAATTTTCTTACTATAAACAACAACATATTCTGTTTTTGTCTTAGGTGACCAATATGCATACCATTTGTCACTGGTTAGAAGCTATTTTGTCAAAATTTGGCTTAGTCAGATTCCCCTTCTCTCTCTCACACATACAAGAAAACACACATGCACATGTGCACATACACGAGCATGCACACACACACGTGGTGTTTCTGGAAAGGAAGAGAAGCAGTCTTTCCTCAGTACAGTTCATAAGTAAGTACTAGGCTAGTTGCCTTGTGGGCCATTTTAAGCCTACCCAATTTCCTTCAAAAATACAAAGCAGAAACATGATAGCTGTCAGAGAATATTCTAGTCATGGCTGATCTTTGGGGTGTACAAGGTAGGGACTGGGCATTCCTTCTCCTAGGTTTCACCTTGCTCCAGGTGGTACAGTACACCAATGTTGTACAACTGGGGTTATGATCTGAGCAGCACTTGGAATTTCAAAACAGTCTACTCCACTATGAAAAGTATCCACCAGATGTCAATTTAAAGCCCTTAAAATCACACTGCCCTTCCGAAAAATTTCTTGCTTTAACCAAAGTCCCTACAACCAAATCCATCTAAAATCCATAATGCCACATGATGAGATTCAAAAACATCTGCACTTAAGATGCAATGCTGGGCTGAATTCAGAAGCATTCTAAAGCATATTTGTAACTTAGTAAAATATTGTGCTCTTTGTGAAAACTGTTTCAGAATCTATAGGTTCCTAATTTATACAAATGGACTACTGACTGCTTGCATGTTTCTATCTTATTTAAACAATTACCTCTGACCTAATAACATTATCTGCTTTAAAAATCCAACTATTTCACAATGCAGTCTTTACCCAAGATACCTTATAGAGAATTCATTTGATTTTACTAAAGCCATTTTTAATGAAAAAGCAGTTTCACAGAATAAACAAAATTGAAAGCCACTTCCTTTGAAAAACTCACAGAAAAGAATACACTGCTTTTGTAGGGAGGTTGGCATGCCCTGCACCCTTTCTGTTGGTTAGATGGGACTCCACCTTTTGTTTATGTTTCTCTTTGTGCTGCAGTTGTCCCTGAAACTGCAACATAATTTCATAATCAGTTTTTGTGCCTTTAGATGTGGGTGACATGTGGGCTTCTTCTACAACATCCTTGTTGTAATTCACTATTTAGGCATTACTAAACATCTGGTCACTTACTAGTTTTTAGCATATGTTCACAGTTTGCCTGCCATGTCCCACTCTGCTGCCAGCCTACTTACTTTAAAAGCCCTGAGGCAGTGTAATATATGCCCCATGGTTATCAGTCATCTATTCCTTCTTTGTCTCTCACAAAAACAATTTTTGAGAGATGCAAACAAATGCTAGGGTTGGAGGCTAACCTCTCACTTAGCTCACTTCTACAAGTAGCTTATTAACGCACTGCAACCACCTAACAATACATAAAATATGCCACAGCTGCTTAGAAACATTTTTCCATCACTCTTGGATCTTACTTAAACATCATCCATAAAATATTAATAACTATAATACATCCACACCTGCACCTTCAACGTCACCTAATCTGAGTCACCCTGACTCTAAGCCTACAACTATTAGGGCACCTAAAGCAGGATACCTAACTGTATTAGAACCAGGTGACTCTATAGTTAAATGTACTGATGTTCACCTCATGACGTGTGAGGATATGGTTATGGCCATCTGTGTCACTCTAGTGTCACAATTAATGATTTAACTAGAGCCCTGACATCCCCTCAGTTGAAGTAGGAGTAGGTTTGCACTGTTAGTATGTCAGGGTTAAGGACTGTAGATGCTCTGCTCCAAGAAGGATGCACAAATAGAGATAGAGAGAGATTGCTGACCTGTCTATGCATGTGTCTGAAATAGGGAAGCAATGTGCCTTGAGCAGTACCTTGCTTTCTCCAAGAATGACGTTATAATTTAAATCATGGCTACTTAACTTTAACAACTGGATTACTGAATGTTGTCATTCCGGTGGGATCAAATCTATGTCAGCATGTGAGGGAATGTTAGTGAAGGCCTTCACCTTTTTTTCCTCTAGACAGCCACGTATTAGTTACGGCTTTTTCTACTCCCTTAGACTTTTGTTTTTAGTCAAAAGTTAATCAATCAGACTTTCCACCCTAGCATATTCTAACCTAGTCTGCATTGAGGTGGCTGTGTCATTGTAAGGAATCTGAATAGTAACCTGGTTTGTAGGTTTTCCTGAGACTAAAGTACGTTCATGTATATGTACCTGGTTCCACTGTCCTCAAAAAGTACAGTTGTGTAAACTTACCATAAATGTACATGTTCAAGTGTATTCACTGTTGC
Source organism: Protopterus annectens (assembly GCF_019279795.1). Classification (NCBI taxonomy): domain Eukaryota; kingdom Metazoa; phylum Chordata; order Ceratodontiformes; family Protopteridae; genus Protopterus; species Protopterus annectens. The sequence continues at coordinate 1,476,595,095 of NC_056733.1, read as the reverse complement.
AGTCATTACATTTGGGTTATCAGCCTGCAGGTAGCCCTCAGCCGGCCTGAATATCAAAGTCTTGGGACCTGAGTTGGATGCTGTCTCTTCTTCTATGACGTCAGGTCGTCAGGGGTATAAAGCATGCAGCCGACGTCATTACATCAGTTTTTCTTGCCCCAGATGTCAGGTGCCCCATTAATAGGAAGTAATTGTATATAAGGTTACACCTCCAGCAAAAAGCAAATACACCAGAAAGGAGAAATACACTAAACAAGAAGAAAAGTATAGCCAAGAGAAGTCAGGGGGCTGGAGGGAGGGTAACCAGGACTGCAACAGTGAATACACCTGAACATCTACATTTATTGTAAGTGTACACAACTGTACTATGTTCTTCGTGTTTCACTGTTGCTGTCATTACATTTGGGTAGATTCTCAAAGCTAAGGAAGGGAGGAGGAAGTTACAGAGCATTAGGACCAGCTATTAAGCCCTGCAAGACTGCAGTGGCAAAACCAGCTCTGGAATTAGAAAAAATAGGCAAGTGGTAATGCTTGGTGAATGTATGTACAGAGCTCCGGGGTAGCAGCTTCTAGGATGTCTCTGGTAGGGACACCTCTAAGAAAGGCTGCAGAGGTAGATGCAGCCCTGGTGGAATGTGATCTTATCCCCTGTGGGGTAGGTTTTCCATGGTGCTTATAGCAGAAATGAATGCAATGGCCTATCCATTTAGAAATGGTTTGCTTTGCAATGGCCTTCCCCCCCTGCCCCTGCAGCAAAGCCAACTAGCAGCTGTTCAGTTTTCCTGAGAGGCTTAGTCCTGTCCAAATAAAATCGAAGTTGTCTGTGCACGTCCAAAGAGTGCAATATTCGTTCTCCTTTGTTCTGTGGATTAGGAAAAAAGGTTGGCAAATGTATGGGCTGATTAAGGGCCACACTGGACCCAGTCTTGGGCATAAAGGAAGGATTGGTCATGAGGGACACCCTGTCAGCATGGAAGATGAAGGGCTCCACTGCCATGAGGGCCTGTAATTCAGACACTCTTCCTGCTGAAGTGATGGCTAGAAGAAAGGCCGTTTTCCAAGAATGGAAAACTCTGCAGATGCAGCTGGCTCAAAAGGGGGTAGCATGAGCTTTTCCAATACAAAGTTAAGGTCCCAGGCTGGAGTATGGGCTCTCCTGGGTGGTCTTAAATTTTTGGCCCATCTGAGGAACTGTTTCAGCTGGGGGTGAGAGAAGAGGGGTGGCTCGGTATTATAATGTGCTGAAATGGCTGAGGCATGGATTTTAACTGATGAAAAGGAAAGGTCCTTGTGGAGCATCTCTGTTAAGCATTGAAGAATATGCGGTAAGCTGGGCACTGTTGTGCCCATCCCCTAAGTCTGGCTCCAGTAAAAGTATCTTTTCCACTTTTCAGCATAGGATTTTCTAGTACTAGGCCTCCTTGCCTCCAGAATGACATCTAGCACCTGCTTACTGAGGGATGCTATTGGAGAGCTCAGGGAATTAGACAGGCTGCAAGGTTTAGGGTTTGAAGTTAGGGGTGCAGACTCTGGCCCTCCTGCTGGAACAGCAGGGAAGGGGTCTGACGCAAGTACCAGGGTTCCAGCAGTGACATACTGTGCAAGAGGGGGTACCAGTGCTGGCGTGGCCAGTCTGGTGCAATCAGTATTGTCCTTTGTTTGCCCTGTTTGATCTTTAGCAGAACATTAGAAAGGAGAGGCAGAGGGGAAAAGGCATAAACTGAGAGGCTTTCCCAAGTGAAGGACAGGGCCATCCACTTTCCAAGCTTGACTGTGGGAAGTCCTTCTGCAGAATTTGTCCAATTGGTAGTTTTGAGGGGAGGCAAACAGGTCTATCTCTGGGCTCCATTTGTTTCTCCAAATGTTGAATATCTTTGGTTCCAGTTTCCACTCTGAGGGTCCATGATATTTCTGCTTAGGTCGTCTGCCCATGAATTTATCTTGCCTGGCAGGAATTGAGCTTATAGGTGCACTTGGTAGCCGAAGGCTATGTTCCACAGAGCCATGGCTAGTCTGCAGAGAGGATACGAGTGGGTTCCCCCCTTCTTGTTTATGTACCACATAACAGTGGTGTTGTCTTTACCAATAATTGCCCTGGAAGGATGTGGTCCTTGAAGGCTATCAGGGAATTCTGTACAGGTAACATTTCTTTTTGACTGATATGCAGGTGCATCTGACTTGGGTTCCATTTGCCCTGAATGCACTGCCCTGCCAAGTGAGCCCCCCATGCATAGTCTGATGTGGCTGTTGTTGGGGTTTGGGTGGCAGGGGGTAGATGAATGGCAGTCCCTTGTTGTGGAAGCAGGCCTCTGCCCACCAAAGGAACTCTGTCTTTATACAACAAATGATAGGAATCATTGATTCCAGGTCCTGAGAATGTTGACACCATAGGCTTTTTAGATACCATTGTAGTTTCCTCATATGCGGTCTTCCATATGGAATTAGTAGAATGCAAGAGGCCATGAACCCCAGGGCTTGCAGGAATTTCCTTGCAGATAGCTGGGTTTTTGTGGCCAGTAGTTTGAAGTAGGCTGTCCAACTTGTTTTGCTGGCGTGAGGTAAGCCATCTGGGAAGTTGTGTTCAAGCTTGCTCCCAGGAATACAATTTATTCGCAGGGTACTAGATGAGATTTCTTTTCGTTTATGATGTACCCCAGTGAGGTTAGAAGTTTCTTCACAAATACCACATGATTTAGTAGCATGTCCTGGCTTTCTGCCTGAATTAGACAATCGTCCAGGTATGGGTATATTTGAATATTTCTTTGCCTGCAAAATGCAATGACTGGAGCTAGGCACTTTGTGAATACCCTGGGCGCAGTAGATAAGCCAAAGGGAAGTGCAGAGAACTGATATCATGTAGCCTGCTCTGAAGCGTAGGTATTTCCTGCAAGATTCCCTTATTGGAATGTGCAGGTAAGCTTCCTTTAAGTCTAAGGTTGCCAACCAAGCATCTTTGCCTAGCATAGGAAGCGGCTGATGAAGTGTTAGCATTTTGAATTTCGGGATTACCAAAAAGGTGTATAGAATAGAGAGGTCCAAGATAGGATGCCAGGAGCCATCTTTTCTGGGTACCAGGAAAAGTCTTGAGTAAAAACCTTGTCCCCTTTCTTCTGCTGGGACAGGCTGAATAGCACTGATACTTAGGGAGAGAACCTGCTGTTGAGCCTCTGGCCAACTGTTTGGGGTTGGTAAAGTGTGGAAGTGTAATCTGTATCCTTGGGAAACTATATTTAAAACCCATTTGTCCTGGGTAATGAGTTCCCAGTTTTTTGCATGCAGGGTGATCTTTCCCCCTAAGGGAGCAGGCAGTTGAGCAAGGCTGGGAAGGTTTAAGGTTAAGTCATTGTGACAGTTTTCCATGGGGGGTGTCTTACTACTTCCAGCTTTGGAAGTGGAAGCCCCCTACTGCTTAGGCCTGTGAGTACCTTGAGACTGTAGCCTAGGTGGGCTGCTGTTCCTGGGTTTGGACTGAGAAGGCCTGGAAGAGACAGAAAGGACCAATTCTTAGAAGGCCAATGCCTACTGAATCTGGGAGGCTGTACTTGTAGGAAATCTTTAACAGTTTGCATAGATATAGCTTTTTCCTCCATCTTTTTAAGGACGACTTCTGCTTTGTTGCCAAACAGGTGGTCTTTGTTTAAGGGAGCATCCAGTAATTTAGCTTTAACATGATCTGGCAAATTTTGTTCCTTAAGCCAAGCATGCCTTCTAAGAACAGACCCCACTGACAGCAGCCCTGCAAGATTTTTCTAAAGAGTCAAAACCACATTGCAAAGTTATGTTTACCAACTTTTTCAGCAGAATGCATTAAATCCTGTAATTCTTTATTTTCAGCACAGTCAGGAATCAACATAATTTTCTGTTTAAGTAGTCCCATAATATACTGCTGATACTTTAACATATGAAACTGGAAGTTTAAAGCACTAATGTCCAAAGTAGCAGAACTGTATACCTTCTTACCCCATCTGTCCAAAGCCCTGAAATCTCTATCAAAGGGGGAAGGGTTTTTAGCAGTAGTAGCCTTAATTCCTTTAGGTCCCTGGGATATGGTCTGTGGATCCGCAGTAGGATTCTTGAAGAGGAACTTGTGAGAGTCAGGTACTCTGTAATACCAGTCAGGTTTCCTGGGAGCCGAAGGTAAAGTGTCTGGGGCCAGGCTAGATTCCAAGAAAGCATCATCTATAACGTCCAGGACAGGAGGGATAGCTAAAGGCCTGTGTTGAGGGTAGGAGTAAGAATTCCCTACGCCTATTTTTGGAGTCAGAGTAATTCTGGCTTTCCCAGTGGAAATGTTCCCTAAGAGTGTGCAAGGTTTCACCAAAAGAAAAATCTTCTGGTGGGGAAGCAGAGGGAATGGAGTCCTCTGCATCAGAATCCTCATAGGTAGATAAGGGCAAATCTCGGTAATCAGAAGAAACAGAAAATTCAGAATCCTGATCAGAAGAACAAGAAGGAAAATCAGTTCTAGGTCTCTTAGAGGGGGAAGGCTGGCTTCCTCTAATCAAAGTAATAATGTCTTCAGCCATTCATATCATTTGTTTTTTAGGCATATGGGCCTGACCATGTGGTTTGGACGTCCATTTTCTAGGCGTGGGTCAAGTTTTAGGCCTTGAAGAAGATGGCATCGGTTTGAAATGCAAGTCAGTAGGGCCTGAATACACCCCCAGAAGCCGGTGCCTGCAGAGCGGCTCTGGACCCATCCAAGGTAGAGACATCCGCAGGTTCCATGGTTGAAGAAGCATCTGGTGACATACCGGAATGGGTCTCAGTAGAGGCCTGCAAATCTGAAGTAGCGGGTATCAGGGGTTGCAAAAGTGCCTCACTGAGTACCGGCGAACTGGCAACTAGCTTAATGGAAGCATTGTCTGCAGCTTTGGACCTATGCTGTCTGTCTCTGTCTTTATCTTTACATTTTTTTGGAATGTCGGTAGTTGGATGGCTTACCGAAGCCATTTCTGAATAATTAAACCGAGTACCGAAACAGTTTGATGCAAAAATGAATAGACTAATAGTTTGAGGATTGAATAAGGTGCAAAACCGACAGCGAGAGATGTCATGGTCTGGGCCTAAGCAAGGAATGCAGTACGAATGAAAATCTTTATGAGGTATTTGCTTTCCACAGGTAATATTAATTTTTAACTTTTACTGACATCGGTTTAGAGCAAGAAAAAGGATCCCCAATGGGGTACATAGCTTTTTTGAAGACTTTGGTTCTGAAACTCGAAAACGAAAATTTCAGGAGTCGGCCGACTGGCACTTGCGAACTGCTTCTGCTTCAGGGACCGCACAGCAAGAAAGACTGATGTAATGGCATCTGCTGCATGCTTTATATGCCAGACGTCATGGAAGAAGAGACAGCATCCGATGCAGGACCCAAGACTTTAACATTCAGGCCAGCTGAGGGCTACCTGCAGGCAGATAACCCAAATGTAATGACTGCAACAATGAAACACGAAGAACATCACTCATTCAGGCCATCTTGAGGCAGTGGAGGAGTATCTGATTTTATCAGTTCACCTATTAAATTCCATCCTCAACATCTTTTTTTCCCCCAAATTTAATTAAACTGATTACCACGTCACTGTTAACTACAGAACTACTACAATGTCATTTTAGGACTGGACTGTACTGAGTAAATAAATAGATTGGATTCAGTGTCTATTAACCTTAACACCCTAACTTTGGCTGAATTCAATTATCTGTCCATCAACAAGGATTAGTGACTGGGGGTGATCCCTAGTCCCAACTCCCTGGATTGTATCCCTGGATTAAACTGTCCAAGTTTCTACCAATCAAAATAATGTATCAGCCCTGTCCAAGTATATACCAGACAGAATAAAATATCTGACCTGTTCAAGTATCTACAAGACATATCATCATACTGGCCTTGTGCCCTTATGAATGTTACCTCCCGCACACCAACTAATGTCATACCCTTCTTGATTAACTTATTACCACCTGCCAGCAGCCAGTTACTATTAAGTATGATGTTCCTGACTAATGACACATTGGATCATAACTGTTTAAAGCTAAATCTCTTAGCCAAAAGGAATATTATACATCATAAAATCATGTCAGCTGAACAAGAAAAAACAGCATTTTGCATTTCTAATTAAGTTGAAGTGATTTGCTCACATTTAATGTGCTTAAGAAGCCCTGAATACCTCAGTGCAATTAAGTTGCAGAAAAACAAAAGCACTGTAATGTCTGCCATTCAAGAGAGGCAATCAAGGTATTAGTATATGAAAAAGTAACAGTGAGGTTGCAGGGAGGGCTTGTCCACCTGCAAAAAAATAACTTTAAATGAGAACACCAATTGCCAGCATCTACTGTTCTCTTATTTTCACTGTTTTGTTTTCATAGGTAGGTACTAGGCTATCTGCCCGAGGGCATTTATAAGCCTAGCCAGAGTGTGATGGCTTTTGACGCCCCGTTAATTAATTAATTAATTAACTGATCCTCTGTCAAGCAGAGCCAATGAAGTAATCCCACAAGTGTATTTTCTGTTACCCATCCGTGAAGGTTTCTCGAGTGTTAGTGAGGGGCTCTGCCTAATGTAGTTTGGAATTTTCTTCCAAAGCATGGGGAGTCTCTGACAGGAATCTATCCCTCCAGCATGTTCTATTTATTGTTGTGGTGTGGTTTAGCTCACTAGACAGCGTGGCTCCCAGTGACTTGGATTTCTTTGGGTGGAGCATGTCCATCAATTCCGAGTTGGACATGGCTTTGTAAGTCAGGCAGAGATCACCTATGCGTAAGCGATATGCCACTGAGTACAGCCGGAGTTTTTTCAGTCGGGCTGCATAGGACATATGTTTGAGGCCAGTAATCCTCTTGGTGAAGTACTTTTGTGGTCTTTCCAGCTGTTGGACGTGTCTTGTGAGGTACATCCCAAATGGGGCATTGTACTCTATGATGGGTCTGATGAGTGACAAGTAGAGGGGCACTATAACCTCTTTATTTCTAGATGCGAACCCTTTAGTAATTAGATGAGCCACATAGAAGGATTTCCTAATTACTTTGGCAATATGATTGTCAAAGGAGAGATTACTATCTACCAGGGTCCCCAGATCTCATTACCTCTTCTGTATTAAGGGGGCTGCCACCTATGTTGTAATTCGTGGGTGTTTTGTTTTTCCCAAATGGGATGACTATGCATTTTTTGGAATTTAGCTTGAGGCCATGACTTTGACACCAGATGTCCGTCTCAGTAAGGCCCTTTAGGAGGATGTCCGTGTCAGCCTAAGAGTCAATTATGGCTCCCAGTTTGCAGTCATCAGTGAACTTGGTTAGCCATAGACCTCCTGTGTTTGCCTATACTTCTGAGAAGCATATGCTGAAAAGTAGGGGTCCCAGGACCGAGCCTTGCAGGACACCACTTGTGACTGGTTTAGAGTCGGACCTGGAGCCCGCTATTCTTACCGTGCGAGTTCTGTCTGCAAGCCAGTTGGCAACCCATCTTGTGATGTAGGGGTTTATGTTCAGGCTGGTGAGTTTTTCTGTAATACCACAGTGGGGAATGGTGTCAAAAGCCTTGGCGAGGTCAAGGTAGGCTGTGTGAACCACCTTTCCCTCATTGATGGCCTTGGTAATGGTCTTGAAGAAGTCAACCAGGTTTAGTAGTCATGATCTGCCCTTTATAATAACAAAAGAAAGTGGTGGAACCAAAAGAGCCCAAAAATGTAAATATATAAATAGAAATAAGGCACTTTGGCTGGAAATAAAAACACTAATACAAATAAAATAAATACTGCAGATAGGCAAGTGCTTTCGAGGCAACCCCTATTCTTCAGACCTAAATACAAACTAAATAAAAAGCCAGGATTTAAATACAAGCACTAACCAATAAAAACAAACCTTAGAAATACATCATAAAATTCAATGTGGAATTGGGGGCCCTTTTGGGGGTGAGAGGGGGTGAAGCTTGCATTGACTATCTGCCAGGATGTTGGCAATATCAGCAGGTTCAGTATATTTTGTGCTATTTTGCACTAGTTCAGTGCATATCTGCGAGCTGCCACTTAGATTCTTAACATAGCTAAAGAAGGCTTTGTGGTTATCTTTTGAATCCTTGGCTATTTTTCTTTCGAGGTTAGCCTTGGATGATTTTATGAGGAACCTTAGTTTCTTACTGATACTGATCAGGGATGTTCTTTACTTCTTGGGATTTGCTTTTTTTCTGAACTAGTTTCCTCCTTCTATTGTATAGCCCATTTATGGCAGGGGTCCACCAGACTGGATTCCTTCTCTTAAAGGAGTGAGTCTTGGTTTTGCTAGGGATCCATGCATCCTTGTAGGTGCTCAGAGTGCATTTGTAAAGGTTTCTGCATCTTTGGCAGCATTATCCTTTAGCGTGGGGGCTGTGAAACTTACCGCATCTGTCATAAGTAAGGTGAAGTTGCTTTAGAAAAGTTTTTTTACTGTGGTTTCCTTAGTTGGGGGTGGTGGTGGGGTGTGGACATCCAGAGTGATTAGTTTATGGTCTGATCTAACCAGTGTCGGGTTTACCTCTGGTTTCGAACACCTGTCACCCATGTTGGTGATGACCAGGTCCAATATATTTTCACCTCTGGTAGGGGAGTTTACCAGCTGGTCCAGGGTGTTTGAGTTGATGAATTCCAGGAAGCGCTGGGACTAGAAATTACAGGTCCCAGAATTCTAACAAGTATCTTTTTCATGTAATTAAGCAACCACTTCCACTGTCTGTAACCACTCATTTGCACAGACTTTTTTTTTTTTTTTTAAATTTGCAAGAGTAGCATTTGCCATTCTTGTAGCTGGACTTCTTTGAAGGTCACACTGACTATACTCAGTCATTGCCATTACTTACTGGCCTGGCCAGACTGGAGAGCAGTGGTAGAACTTTTGAAGACGTTATATGCCATACAGTATAAGGACATGCAAATGTTATATGATGCAAATTTATGAATTTAGTGTAATTGCTAATTAACTTTCTCTTTAGCTGATAACCGCTTAACTGCAGGACCTGCTTTAGGTGACAGTGCAATATGTGCACAAATGTCCTTTGTTTTACACAGCCACTGTGATTTCTGTCAAACTGAGGAACTGCTGCACTTTAAAGGACAGGAACTATTTTCTAGACTGAAAGGGAGAGAGTTTTTTTGCAGTAACTTGTTTGGCAAGGTTTTTGATAATTACATTAAACATTTTAACGCAATAATAAACTAAAACACACATTAACCAAGAATTAACCGACTATATACACGCACTGTTTAAATCTGTGGAGCAAGGGTGTAACCAGGCTTTGCATCACACAAACATTACAGTTTTTTTCAAAGTATACCATGTCTAGAACTGTCTAAAGTAATGCCTCTTACAAGAGGTACACAACTTGCTTACAGAGATCATCACTGATATAAAAAATATATTTAACAGTTTTACAGAGGACCACTGAAAATAATGTGCAAATTTATTAACTGCTGGTGGGGGGGGGGTTAATATTTTGAAAGACATGCCCCATTTTTTTTAAATGTCAGGTGGATGGGGGCATAAGAGTCTGAGACTACAAAAGAATTTTCTGGCTACACCCATGCTGTGCAGCACACTATATGAGCACATGCTTAAAGCAAAATAAAATGAATTATAGTTAGGTGATTTACAATTAAAGGTTTAGAAAGCATATACGTAAAACTGAAAGGATAACTAAAAGGAGCGATTAACAATATTAGTAGGGAAGTGATCTGACAGAAACAAGATTTTTCATAAGGGTTTTTCCTTTCGGGAGTTTAAACTTTTCCTTTCATGTTCGCTATTGTATGTATAGGAAGCTTATGTATTTTAAAATTATAATGATTTTGAGCTCTATTTTATAAGTCTGTTTTGTACACCGATATATTTGACAGCCTCCTTTTTAAAGCAAGTCCAATTTAAGAGTTTTTAACGCAAGGAAGTTCTGAGTAATATATAGTTTTATTAGCATGTACAAAGGTAATGAAATATTCGAGGCTTCTGAGGATATGTTTCTGAAAGGAATATGAAAGATGTTAAAGCTCCAAGAAAAAATGCTATTTTGGTATCATCATCATCATCTTCTTTCGGCTGTTCCTGTTAGGGGTCGCCACAGCAGATCACCCGTTTCCATTTCTTCTTGTCCTCTGCATCTTGCTCTGTAACACCAACCACCTGCATGTCCTCTCTCACCACATCCATAAACCTTATCTTAGGCCTTCCTCTTTTCCTGTTACCTGGTAGCTTCATCCTTAGCATCTTGTTCCCAATATACTCAGCATCCCTCCTCAGCACATGTCCAAACCAATGTAATCGTGCCTCTCTGGCTTTGTCTCCAAACCTTCCAACCTGGGCTGACCCTCTAATATACTTATTCCTAATCCTGTCCACCCTCGTCACACCCAGTGTAAATCTTAACATCTTTAATTCTGCCACATCCAGCTCAAACTCCTGCCTTTTTGTTAATGCCACTGTCTCCAACCCATATAACATAGCTGGTCTCACTACCCTCTTGTAGACCTTCCCTTTCACTCTTACTGGTACTCGTCTGTCACAAATCACTCCTGGCACTCTTCTCCACCCACTCCATCCTGCCTGTACTCTCTTCTTCACCTCTCTTCCACACTCACCGTTACTCTGAACTACTGACCCCAAGTATTTAAACTCATCCACCTTTGCCACCTCTACTCCTTGCATCCTCACCATTCCTCTATCCTCCCTCTCATTCACACACATATATTCTGTCTTAGTCCTGATGACCTTCATTCCTCTTCTCTCTAGAGCATATCTCCATCTCTCCAGGGTCTCCTCCACCTGATCCCTACTCTCACTACAGATCACAATGTCATCTGCAAACATCATAGCCCACAGGGACTCCTGTCTGATCTCGTCTGTCAACCTGTCCATCACCATTGTAAATAAGAAAGGGTTCAGAGCTGATCCTTGATGTAACCCCACCTCCACCCTAAATGCATCTGTCACTCCCACCACAGACCTCACCGCTGTCACACTACCCTCGTACATATCCTGTACCATTCTTACATACTTTTCTGACACTCCTGACTTCCTCATACAATACCACAACTCCTCTCTAGGCACCCTGTCATATGCTTTCTCTAAGTCTACAAACACACAATGTAACTCCTTCTGACATTCTCTGAACTTCTCCATCAACACTCTCAGAGCAAAGATCGCATCTGTAGTGCTCTTTCCCGGCATGAAACCATACTGCTGATCACTAATCATCACGTCCCTTCTTAACCTTGCTTCCACTACTCTTTCCCATAACTTCATGCTGTGACTGATCAATTTAATCCCTCTGTAGTTACTACAGCTCTGCACATCACCCTTATTCTTAAAAATCGGTACCAAAACACTTTTTCTCCATTCCTCAGGCATCCTCTCACTTTCCAAGATTTTATTAAACAATCTGGTTAAAAACTCCACTGCCATTTCACCTAAACACCTCCATGCCTCCAGAGGTATGTCATCTGGGCCAACAGCTTTTCCATTCTTCATTCTCTTCATAGCTATCCTTACTTCCTCCTTGCTAATCCATTGCACTTCATGATTCACTATCCCTACACCATCCAACCTTCTCTCCCTCTCATTCTCTAGATTCATCAAACCCTCAAAGTACTCTTTCCATCTCCTCAACACACTCTCCTCGCTTGTGAGTATGTTTCCCTCATTATCCTTTATCATCTTTACCTGCTGCACATCTTTCCTAGCTTGGTCCCTCTGTCTAGCCAATCGGTACAGGTCCTTTTCTCCCTCCTTAGTGTCCAACCTTTCATACAAATCTTCATATGCTTTATCCTTAGCCTTCGCCACCTCTCTCTTTGCCATGCACCTCATCTCCTTATACTCCTGTCTACTTTCTTCATCTCTCTGACAATCCCACTTCTTTGCCAACCTCTTTCTCTGTATACTCTCCTGTACTTCCTCATTCCACCACCATGTCTCCTTGTCGTCCTTCCTCTGTCCAGATGAGATACCAAGCACCTTTCTAGCCATCTCCCTTACTAGCTCTGCTGTAGATACCCAGCTATTTGGTAACTCTTCACTGCCACCCAGTGCCTGCCTTAACTCATCCCTGAACTCCACCTCACAATTACCCTTTTTCAATTTCCACCATTTGATCCTTGGTGCTGCCCTCACACTCCTCCTCCTCTTCTTGATCACCAAATCATCCTACAAACCACCATCCTATGCAGCCTAACTACACTTTCTCCGGTCACCACTTTACAGTCTCCAATCTCCTTCAAACTGGCCCTCCTACATAAGATATAATCCACCTGTGTGCATCTTCCTCCACTCTTGTATGCCACCCTATGCTCTTCCCTCTTGTTAAAATACGTATTCACCACAGCCATTTCCATCCTTTTCGCAAAATCCACTACCATCTGACTTTCTGTATTCCTTTGTTTAACACCAAACCTACCCATCACTTCCTCATCCCCTCTGTTCCCTTCACCAACATGCCCACTAAAATCTGCTCCAATCACCACTCTCTCACCCTTGGGTACAGTCATCACCACTTCATCCAATTCACTCCAAAATGTTTCTTTCCCATCCATTGCACACCCTACTTGTGGAGCATATGCACTAACAACATTCATTACACCATCAATTTCCATCTTCATAAACATCACTCTATCTGACACTTTTCACCTCCAAACCACTTTTCGCATACTGTTCCTTCAGAATAATTCCTACGCCATTTCTCCTCCCATCCACACCATGATAAAACAATTTGAACCCACCGCCAATACACTTAGCCTTACTCCCCTTCCATCTGGCCTCTTAAACACACAATATACCAACCTTCCTTCTGTCCATCATATCAGCTAGCTCTCTCCCTATACCAGTCATACTACCAACATTCAAAGTTCCAACCCTCACTACCACAGTCCTAGACTTTCTCCTCTCTTCCTGCCTTCGGCCATGCCTTCCACCTCTTCTCCTCCTTCAGCCAACAGTAGCCCAATTTCCGCCAGCACCCTGTTGGCTAACAGTACTGGTGGCGGTCGTTGTTAACTTGGGCCTGACCGATACGGTATGTAAATAGTAACTGGTGACTGCATGAAAAGTTTTGGCGAAGTTTTACCCTTCTAGATTTGTATACATTTCAAACCCAATACTATCTGGGCCTGGTACCAATTCTACATTTAAGTCACATGGATTAGAAAAGGTATTTAAACAGTCTCTTTTCCAAGTTCTCTATCATATTCTGAAAATAATTTTTTAACTTCTCATTCCTTTATATCATGTCTCTAGTTTTACACATTTTAAACATTTCTTCTACATAACTTGCAAGAATTTCCATAATTTGTTGCTGACACTGACTTTTATTTTTATTACCTTGTCTTTCATTTCTCTCATTATACTACTATCCTCTTTTACTATTTTACTTAAGTAAGGTGAAACTAATTTCCTCTCTTGTAAAAAATAACTTTGTTTATACAATTATTATCCAATTCTCAGAATTTTTCTATAAATCTTTTTCTTTCTCATAATCTCTATTTTATAAGTTATATATGACTTCTGTATGTAAATTAGCATATTCAATCTCTTCATTTTTTTCCAAAACAGATAACTATTTTTATATTTTATTTTAAACACAATCCACCATTCCAACCAATTAACATAAAATGTTCTTATAGTAATATGATCCTTCCATAACTGCTTAATATCTTTCTTTCCTTTTTCATTCCATTCCTTCTCATTTATTCTTTTTATATATTTTCCTAACTTTACATACTGGTCATTATAATATATTTCTACCCATACTGTCAAATGATCTGAAAAACCTGTCATAATAGCTTCTTCCATTATACATATTTCCTCTGATAACAAGAAAATCTATTTCAGTTTTTAAAGTACATCTCCTACAAGTCCATGCTTTTTTACATAGAAATAATAAAATGCATAAAATTAGTTATATCATCTTTTTTAAATGAAATAAATGCTCCCTTTCTTTACTAGTTACATAGGAATATATAGCAATAATTCTATACACTTTCTTGCCACCTTAAATCTATAATACCTGTTTTTCTTATAACTTCCACAATTAACACTCTTCTACAAAGAATTGCTATTCTACAAAGAATTGCTATTCCTTAACACTGTTCATTCCCTATGTTCCCATATTACTTCCCCATCCCATATCTTTGAATCTGTAGTCTTTCTTCCCGTGTCCAAATCCTTATATCTTCCAAAATAGTTATATCAACATCACATTTGTTGCATCACTGTAAAATTGCTACTCTTCTAATATTATTTTTCATACTATTAACATATAATGAATTACATTATTCCTTTCTCTATTTCTTAGTTTAGGATATATCCCTTACTAATGCATTATAAGAAAGGCTTCACCCATTTTCTTTATTTTTTTTCCTTTATTTTGCTAGCTTTAAATTTCCTTTTTCTATGTTTAACTCTTCAAATAATAGAAGTCTTTCTTCCTTTTAACATTTTCCAACTTATATCTTCTTTATCACTAACTCTTCTGCTTCTATTGCTAATTAATCTCCTTTATATTTTTCAATGTCTCTCTTTTTTCTAAGGATTCATCTGTTTCCATCTCCTATTCAATCTTTTCTTTACCTTTCTCTTTATGTTAATTTGTGACACTTAGCGCATCCTCTCTTCCCAAACAGTCCACAAATGCCTCTTTTTTGCATTTATAATATTCAAGTTCACACCATTTTCTTTTTTTTTTTTGCTTCATGCCTTGTTTTACCACATATATAACATTTCTTCTTGTCACAGCTATTAATAAAATGTCCTTTTCCACAAAAACAAGTCTGGTCGTCACCAATATTTTACAACACCCCTGTTACCATCAACATTTATAACACTTGGAATATGTACAATTTTACCTATTTCCATTTGAAAATATTACAGTTCCATGCACCAGTCCATAATCCCCTACTGCCGTAAACCTTTATAATGTCTATTATTTTGTTGTATATATTTTTTTAAATGTTCTTTTAAAGTCTCTCTATCTACTTCCATTTAGAATTGTATGTGTACACTATTTTTAGTCTCTTGAAAAGATGCCTTTATTATATTATTCATTCAAAGGATTGTCATTCTGTCTTTTTACATGTTCACACAAAACTCTCTATGGCTTGTACACTCTCAAAAAGTAACATGTCTCTTTGTTAATTAGAATAAATGCTTTTACCTCTTGTACTTTTGTTCCCAGTATTAGAATTACAATGTCCCATGCCTCATATACATTCAGTTCTTTTTCCTTTTTACTCTGTATTCTTACTACAAACTTTTTGTGCCATCTTCTCTTTTCTCCTTACCACGTACTTGCTACTGTCTATGGATACATCCTCTTTCCGCTGCTTCCCTCCATCTTCTTTATATCATCTTCATTTAGCTCCATTATATCACCAGAGGAATCCTCATTCTCCAGCTCATTCTGACATATTACATTGTGAAATATATCACCCCACAACCTTCCTGACTGGAGGGTTGCAGCCATGCATTCTTCTAAGTCTGTCTGCCTGGCTTGCTCAAACAACCTCCTCTGGAATACTTCCTGTGAACCCTCCATAACAATCCACATACTGCCTCTGAGCTGGTTTTAACAATGTTTTATCATCACAGTAGCTACTATATAACTGAAACAGGATTTATCATGTTTATTACCATGAAGTAAAAACATATGGGAAGGGAAATGGGAAATCATTATTGTACGGTGCTCTAATTTTGTAAAGAGATGGTGAATTTATTTTTTGTATCAGGTATGATGTCATGCTGTACAGAACCTGCTGTGGCTAGATCAGTTTTAGGTGGGGGTAATATGGTTAGTGGGCTGAAGTACAATAAGCTGTCAGTTTGTCAACTACTCCACGTTCTGTTAAAGGTACACAGTCCACAGATTTGGTGAATCTGCGTGAAGCACTTGACAAACTGTGGGCAAAGTGTGGGTTTGTGAAGCGTACATCATTTACAGTTGAACTAATGAGATATTTTAAAAACTACTCAGATGATTTTCTGAAAAGAAAAACTACCATAACAGAGACTATTTTTGCAAATCTAATTTTGTCAATTGTTAGGGTTTTGGGACCTTGGAAGCATAACAAACATCAATGAAGGGTGACAGTTTAAAATGTCAGTGCTCTGCTGCTACAACACTGGAATAAGGAATGGTGTTCATAAGTGACAGAGAAGCAGAATATGTACTAGTGAAGAGACTCCTACAATTCATTTAAAATACAGACAGCAGTGCCCAATACTTAAAAGCGATGGGGGTACTAAAGATTATGGGGGGGCACGCTATACCTTTAGGTGAGAAAGGAACAGAAGAGAGAGTTCCGGAGGCTTTTAATGTGTCTGCAATTACAGCAAACCCTCAGTTAACTGGCACCCATAGAGATTGGTAGATGTCAGATAACTGCAGTTTCTGGTTGCTTGAGAATTACTATTAAAAACAGGCCTGACATACTGTACCCTATACTATTTGTTTGGTTTGACTTGTTCTCAGGTTGGAGAGAGAGGGAATTTATTCCCATCTTCCTTTTTAAAAGTCGGAAACTCTAAAAATGTTAGGTATGTTTCTACAGGGGGGGGGGGGGGGACAAAGTGCAACACATGAAAATTGTACTGTATTTCTTCAACTTTTTTTTGCCAGTTGCTTGAGTTCTGGTTAACTGAGAGTTTACTGTATGATAGATTACAGAACAGATGGTGGGGTTACTCAGAAGTGGAATTGTCAGCAGACCTCTATCACAAGCCAACTAAAGTGAAGGAGGAAGATGAACACAAACAAGAGAAGAAATCAACTGGTCAAATGACATTGAAGACTAGAATGCCAAACAAGCCATTAAATACACTGAAAGATTATCAGACAAAAGTAATAGAATTACATAGAGCATCAACATTGTTATTGTTGATAGTAATGAACAAACCCTTCATAATTTGATCAAAATATGAAAAAAAGGGAAAGGTGGAACAGTATATGTTGAAGGGAAGAAAAAGAAAGGCTAAGTATAGTAAATGGGCAGATATTCAAACTAATATGTATACAAACTAAATGAATAAAATATTCACTACTACAGATAAAGCCGAAAGACAACAACATTCACTACTTATTAATTATAATTTTTTTGATATCTCCTCAATGATGGAATATAACTATAATGCTAGTACATCGGGAAAAGAGACGTCTATTAGGCTGGACCTGGTAGGCAGAAAGGAGTAATCAGTACAAACGAAAACAAAAAAAATGTGAAACTGGACACTTAGAAGACTTGCACATTATCACAAATTTCTGCAACTCTACACAATGCAGTAGAAACACAGGTGCAAAAAATAAATAAATAAATTAATTAATTAATAAGACAACAAAGAGGGACGAAACAGCACAGGTATAAAAATTAAGAAATAGGGCCAGCTTAAAATCCTCCAGCACTCAACTTGCAACAGTAAAAGGAAAGGGCAGAACAGGAAGGAAATGGGTTGAAAAAGAACAGTTACCCTACAGGGAAAGATACAAAAGTATCTGCAACAAGACTTCCAGTATTGCTGTAACAAGCTAAAGCACAGATCCTGATTCTCCATTCTGATCATGCTACAATGACGTTAAACAGACTGTCATAAACTTTAAAACTTTAAAGCTGGAATTCAAATGTCATATAAAGTGGGTGTCATCCTAAAAAGTGCTAAACCTAAAGCCACTAAATATGGCAGAGGGGGTCTACTTTAGAACAAAATGTCACTTACCTGAAACCCATATCACTGAGACAAAAGCAACAGCATCAACACACCGGAACATCGACTCACCACTCCAGGTAAGTAACCGCTGGGCCATCTGAAACAAACATGTAAACGACAGAAAACCAAACCCACCTATGTGGAAGGCTGCACCCCCTGCCCCCCAACTAAATATACAAACTCCGAGATTGCACTACCGTGGGGGTAAGGATCAAAGTTCAACAGGATGGCCAAGCAGTTACTTACCTGGAGTGATACATCAGTGTTCTGGGATGTTGGTGTGTTGGTGCTGTCGGTCTTGTTGTCTCAGTGATATGAATTTCAGGTAAGTGATATTTCATTGTTATAAAGTAGTCCTGGAAGAGGACCAACTTGAAAATCCTCTCTCTACGAGACATATCAGGTCCAAAGAGTGGGATATATAAGGAGGCAACTTTAAACAGAGAAACTGTGATGACAAATCTAACTGAAAAAAAAAAAGCTAGAACATAAGAGGAAATTCTCAAAATGAATGGCACTTTAAAGGAACAAAAAAAAGAGCAATGTCAAAAGATTGGAAGAGCTTGCTAATACCTTAGGAATAAATTAAGAACAATGATAAAGGATTAGATGAGATTGATGATGCCCTTAACAGACATGACAGGTCTATCCAGCTAACCCAGTCAAACAGATTCACAGAGATGGAAGAGCTAAGTGAAGTTTTGAATGACCTACTAGTGGCACACGTCCAGAAGGAAGAACTTGAGACTCACCAATCTTCTGATTGATACTGTGGGCAAAAAATCCATTAGTTTCATGACAAAACAACTTACCATATGGAAGGGATTGCATGAATTAGCCATCCTGTTCGATCAAGAAAACAGAATCAATGTCCCAGCTAGACAATGAAAGACAATTCCACAACCAGGCCTAATAAAATGCCAAAGCTACCAAATGAAAAACATCCATCAGCAAGCTGTGGATGAGGAAAGACTTGCAAATCAATGGTATAAGAATATGTGAGGATCAGAATTTCTCTGACTATGCCAGCATTAAAAGAGAAAGAGTTAGCCCAATATTTAAGGAATGTAAGCCAGCAGGATTGAGATTCAGGATGCTATATCTGGCTAACCTGAAGATGTTTCTCCCAGGAGGAGTCAAGATTTTCTTAGATCCCAGGCAGCCCAGATGGAAGGTGACGGCTACATGCAGCAGCACTAGGGACATGAGCTGTACCATGGAAGAGAAGAAAATAATCTCTTGGAGGGAAAAAGTATCCGGGGCCCAAGAAAGAACTCCAGTAAAACATTTTCCAATGTTTAAATATAAATTATAGGGAAAAAAAAGCTGTATGGAGAAAAACTGACACAGTACCAGCTTTGGAAATGGATACAAGGGTGTGAACTTATTAGAACGCCAAAGAAATGCAGGAGGAATAATAACTAAGAGTCAAATATTCTTCTAAAAAGAACCAATCAATGACTTTACAAGACTAACTGTTAAGGTGACCCGACCAGTAAGAAAGATAATAGTGAAATAAGGGAGGAGCTAGCATTTTAAAACACAACTGTTTAAAATATTTACTTCCAGTTATCTTTTAAAATCTGAAAAGCAGAGTCTAGTTTAAATACATACATACAAACATTTCAAGTAGGTCATTCATGCCCTTCTGGCATGCCAATATACCAAACACTTGTTCCCATAATAAGAGTCCAGGCTGTTCTTAAAAATATCTAAACTAGTACTTGCTTTAATGCAATTTGGTAAACTGTTCCATGCATCTGACACTCCCTCATAGAACCAATTAGTACACTTCTCGTTCCTACAGAATCTTCTGCATAGGTTGGCTGATTATTCTCTACTACTTGTCGATTACCCCAAACATTCCCAGAGGTAGTTGTCTCTAAATGCCCTAGATACCCGAATAAGATCTCCTCGAAGATATCTGTAAGACACACTGTACAAATTTAGATATTTTAGTCTTTCATAGTAACTTAAAATTTTCACATCCATGAATGCTCTTGGTATATTTCCGCTGTAGTCTTTCCAGTTTACTCATATATATTTCTTATAACGTTTCCATATTGTTACTCCATACTCAAGTTTGAGTCTAACATAACAAACAATGACTTCATCATTTCTGATTTCCTAGACTTTATAAATCTTTTTATACAACTTGTAGTTCTATAATGATCATTAACTAATTGATTGATATGATTAGAAAAACTCAAAGCTGGATCTACCCATATACCCAAGTCCTTAAATGAACCTACAGTTTCAATCATTGTGTGCTGTATTAAATATTCGCCTTCCAGTTTATATCTCCCAAATCTCATATGCTTAGTTTTTGATGTATTTACCAGTATATTATTCTCCTGTGCCCATATGATCAATTTAGCCAAATTATTTTGCAGATATGCCTTATCTGTAACACATGTAATCTGTTTACCCAATTTCAGGTCATCTGCATATATACTGTAGAACACCCTCAGATGAAAACAGTAGGTCTGAAAGATACAATCTAAACAAGTAAGGGCCTAGGGACAGAGCCCTGTGGGACATCCTGATTGCAACCAAGAATATCACCTGTCCAACTGCTGTATGATACTTGCCATGTCCTATTACTAAACCATAAGAGTACACTGATACATAATTGTTCTAATTTATTGATCAGTGTGTTGTATATGACCATGTCAAATACTGAAGTTAAATTTATATAAATGATATCACAGCATAAATTTTCATTCATAACTGCTATTATACTGTCATAGAACATCATGCTACAAGTGGTAATAGATCTATTTTCTATATACGCATGCTGCTATATGGTTTCAAGTCCCAAATTATCCAGTTCTGACAATAACCTATCCAATATTACCTTCTCCATTATTTTTCCACTACTTGAGAGTAGACTTAAGGGTCTATATGACTCTGGGTTTATCCTACTCCCCTCTTTCCTTTACAGATCGGTTTAATAAGTGCATTCCTCCAATCTTGAGGAATCT